>NC_087221.1:46473064-46528064 GCF_015104395.2 Macrobrachium nipponense
GCTTTCGCAGTCGCCCGAAAGTGAGTTACAACCGGCTGTAAATAACGAAGGGAAGTAGATAAATATCGAGAGATCGTCGTCCTCCTCCTCCTCAGAAGTAGATTTCCTCATTCGCCCGAATATGCCTCCTCCTCCTCCTCCTCCTCCTCCTCCTACCTCCTCCTTCAACGACTCCTGCAGGTGTGGGACGGGCGCGTGATAATAAGGGGTTTCTTCAGGAACGCTATTTCTTTTTTTTTTTCTTATTCTCTTTATGGTTTGGTATCTCGATGGAAATTCAGAAACGGAACGGAATGCTTTTGTCTTCTTGTCGTCGCAAAGTCAACAAGAAGAATGAGCAATGAAATACGCGGTAATAGCAAAACAGAATGGGTGTTGTTTGGAATAATTAGTGGGGAATTGGAAACCGTAACCCCTGATGTTTACATATGTGAAGAGGGAAGTGTTGGTCGAGATTTGATTTTTGCAAAATATACCTTACAGCTACCTCCAAAGTATATGTTGAATATTAAGCAGATTTCTGGGAACAGTAACCACTGTTTACATCTGTAGAAGGGGAAGTGTTTGTCAAGATTAGATTTTTGCAAAATATACCTTACAGCTACCTCAAAAATATATATTAAATGTTAAGCAGATTTCTGGAAACATTAACAACTGTTTACATCTGTAGAAAGGGAAGTGTTGGTCGAGATTAGATTTTTGCAAAATATACCTTACAACTACCTCCAAAATATATATTAAATATTAAGCAGATTTAATTCTGAATAAATAAGCTACAGCTACCTACAAAATATAAATTAAATATCAAGGAGACTTGATGATGAATAAATACAGTATAAATAAGCTACAGCTGTGCCCAACTACATTAAAAAGGAGGTATGCTTCTCGAGATTATATTTCTGGAAAAATATACATGCAGCTGCCTCCAAAACCAATACAGAAAAATATACAAAAATATTAAGGAGATTTATGTGAAATCTACAAGTTGCATCTTTGCCTAACTGCATTAGGACCTGCCAATGACTTTGCAGGTGTTGGAGAGACGAACTGCTTCATAAGCAAGCCGAGTGCTTTTAAACAAATATACCAATTAGTAAAATATAAAATATGGGAGTCAATTTGACAGCCGCCACCATGCTGACGGTAGAGCGCCCTGTAGCCGGTCTGACAAGTAAGTATAAGTAGACCCAGAAGGACAGAGCTCGAATCATTGAGGCAACTTGTTGCTGCTGTATATAATATGCATTTTGCAGACACAACTCAGCAGCAATAAGAAGCGAGAATTATGACCGACCGATAAGGGCTCGCGAGTGATAAAGAACGCCATTATGTAAACCAATTATGTCTCTCCTTCGGATGAGGGAAAAGTGAAAGGAATACGACCTGCAGTAGGTTTTCGTTTTGCGCGACGTCTCCTGCTAACAAACGCCGTAAATCACCGCTGCGTCGAAGGGGAGAATTCGGTAGTAGTAGTAGTAGTAGTAGTAGTAGTAGTACTGAGGCGCCGAAGCCTCAGAGAGGCCCTCGCGCGGTGAGAAAAAGATTTAGTGATAATCTTTACGTGTCGCAAATTATGGTGAAGAAAACGTTTCCCGCTACGGGAACTCTCCGGGAATATTAATTGGTTTAAGCCCAAGTCACATGATCAGGCTTATTTTTCTTTCTCTAGATCTACCCTACCCTCCTCCTCCTCCTCTCCTCTCCTCCTCCTCCCTCCCTCCCTCCCTCCCTCCCTCCTCCTCCTCCTCCCATACAGCCCTGCATCTGTCAGGCTTAAGATAAGAACTCTGCTGATTAGGATTTATGAAAGTCTTGCGGTGACTAATTACACTGCTGACTCAGCAGGTTTTTCATTAGCGTCTGCTTGAGTTGTAATTCTTTTTGCCTAGGCGACCTTCATTCTGCATACGTAAACAGACGGAGGCGCTTTCATACGTGCATGTATAAATGCACTCGCGTGTGAAAAAAAAAAAATCCTAAGATCGTACTCCGGTTAAACAGTTTCCTTGTTATCTCTCAACCTTGAAACTGTGGACAGACGGAGCTGAAGATACATACTTTATAGAATATCTTGGCGTCAGATTATCTTGTACGTTTGGTAAACGGAAACTGGCTACCTACATTTTTATTTTTCATGTATTTGTTTTCAAATGACGATAATAGCTCGAAAATGAACGATCAATGATGCATTTTGCAATGGAAAAACGCATCCACTTATTGCGTGTTATCGTAACCTTTATTCATTCATTAATTTTTTCAAATACAGATGACAAACTACTTAAAATCGAGCGGTCAGTGGTGTAGTTTGCATTGGCAATACTCACCCACCTATTTTTTATTTATTTATTTATTTTTTGCTAGTATGTAATCTTTAAACTCGTTAAATCAAAACGGTTATAAATACAAAGGTTTCTTGCCACATTTTCGGTTATTCTCACCCCCTATAGTTCAACTGCTATGAGCGAGATATTCACAAAGAAAAATAGCCCTTTATTAGCATGACCGTGTTGTAGCTTATTTGAATAGTTTCAGCTGCTTGTAGAACAGGGAACTGTTGTCAACACCATCATCATAAATTCGGATTTTTAAAGAGAGAAACTCTCTGGCCGTTTGTGACTGCTTACAAATGGGAATGCATTACCCTTCATACACAAAAGCGCCCACCCCCCCCCCCCCCCGCTAGCTCTCCCCCGCTCTCTCTCTCGCGCTCTCTCTCTCTCTCTCTCTCTAAAGGTATTTCTTTCTTACCTATCAATTTTTTTTTTAATCTTACAAAGAATATTTACAAAAATACTATGAAGTTTTCGAGGTATAGGTTCTTACGCCATTAAACTACAGAAATACTTAAGCAGTACGGTATGATTACTAAGAATTAAGACTATAAACACATCATGTTTAACCACTTGTCGCATAGCAATCTAGTCATAGGAGCTAATCAGGTAACACAAATACACAATGTATTTTTTCAACGTTAGCGTTTGTGCTTGAGTTTATACGAATGCACAAGCGCTTGCTTGGAGGTCATAGACACGGCAAACTAGTCGCATTTCGCAGTGCAAAAAGAGACAAAAGGTCTGAATAAACCCGATGCATTGCAGTGGTTTGAAAAGGAGGAGTTTCTGTAGGCTCCCCCGCCAACGGAGGCGAACGTCAACCCATTAAAACTACCGCTACGCCAAAAACTCGAGTAAGGACCATATTACTCTTATTATGCGTTTGATTTACGTCCTTATGAATATTCATATTTTTTGGGGGGTGGTGGGTTTTGGGGGGGGGGCGATGTGTATACGTTGAAGGGGGAAAAAACGAGCAATTTAAGTCGTGGCTGGTCGTTCTCGTAGGTCGTTCGTGCTCGCAGCCTCCGAGTGGCTTCCATTTCATCTTAATGAGCAGCAGCTTCAACCAGGGAGATGATGATGATGACTCCAGGCCTGTTCTGTTACGCTTCCCATACAAAAAATGTAAAGGGGTGGGGGTTGCCTGGGTTTGTGTGGTGGGGGAAGGAGGAGGAGGAATAGAGAGAGGGAGGGCGAGAGAGATAGGGCCTCTTCAGGAGAGAGAGAGAGAGAGAGAGAGAGAGAGCCCAGCCTGATCTGTTACGCTTACCATACAAAAATGAAAAAAAGGTAGGTGTTGTCTAGGTTGAGAGGGTGAAGGGAAGGGGAAGGGGGAGGGAGACAGAGAGGAGGTGGAGGGGGGGAGAGAAGAGAGGAGGGGGGGGAAGGGGGCCCTGACTGGTCAGCAAGTATCACTCTACTCTGAGAACAACGGCTTTCGTTAGAGAGTGATATATGAGGAACCAACTCGGTAATCAATTATTGTGTGTGTTTATGTATGTGTGCGCCCGTCCAAAAGTAATTACCCATGTTCAAAGGTATGGGGAACATTAAAAAAAATGCGTACGGTAAAAAAAAATGTAAATTGTTTTGACGTTTTAAGTTTTAAGGCCATTAAACGCAAATCGATAATGACCATAGTAATTGGCAAGTCATTCTGTGTGTGTGTTTTTCATTTAACAAGGTCACCAGCGCAATTTGGTCTTATGAATGATACCCCTAATTGGAAATGTTGCATTAAAGTGCTCTTTTCTCTAGATAAATAGAATATTTAAAGAGAGAGAGAGAGAGAGAGAGAGAGAGAGAGAGAGAGAGAGAGAGAGAGAGAGAGCTTCTTTGTGTGAATGTACAGATTTTTGTCTCAAGGGCTGCAGTGTTTATGTACCATATGCAGCATTCCAAGGACGAGATTTTAAGCTTTCTCTCTCTCTCTCTCTCTCTCTCTCTCTCTCTCTCTCTCTCTCTCATTAGCTCATTGCAAACTTTTGTTCATCAATTCATTACAAACTTTTTTTGTTAGTTCATCGAAAACTTTGCAGACCAAATTACAGTTTGTTAGCTCATTAATCTTTCATCTTATCTCGACCTATTAGTCAATACATTTCGAATTATTATTAAAATATCCTCAGTAACTTACTTGTACAGTTTCCTTCAGGGAGGTCAGTGTTGACCATCTCTATTTTAACTTTGTAAGATGTGGTGACAGGATGAAAAATAATATTTTTTATTTATTTTATTTCAGGTTCTGTTTTTAATCTACGTGTGAACAGTGCAAGAGAGTCATTTAGGAAGCAGAGTGAAAAAGAAAAATAGGAAAAACATGCTCTTGGTAAGTAGAGTCAATAGTATTTTTATTAAGTCTATTCAGCAACACTGATTGGTAGGAGGTTCTTGAATCCTAATGATAGCCATTGAGTGACCTAGACAAATCATTGTTTTCACTGTGCACGAAATATTACTAGTGTTGTGGCTGGATGGGAGAGGTGTTACCTACCTCTTGAGTAAGAGAGGAAATGAAAGAAAGCAAAGTAGAGAGGATGACTGAGGGGAGCAAACCCCCTTGTTGTTTTCGTTGCTGACACAAGATCAGAGGTCTCACTGGCCAGTCGGCTCCGTTATTCGTCTTTTTATTTCGTGTTTACCTAATTTTTCTCATCTTTCCCAGCCTGGCGTTTATGTTGGTTTTCCTCTCCTACCAGGTTTGCTCATTAGTAACAATCACCTTCATTCGTTCCCAAAGCAAAAAAAAAAAAACCCAGAAAGTGAATTTATATGTAAATATGCTCTTTGGAGATGACATTACCTAACGTCAGCAGTGAAGTCCAAATCTGCTTGTTAAAAGGATAATAGTGACCTTCAGATGCGGGTGTCTAAAGGTCTCTCGTCCCTGCTGAAGGATGCTGGGATACTAGACTTCTTCAAAAAGAATTACGTGTGGCCTTGATGAGAGAACCTGCAGCAGCAGCATCCGGTAGCCGAGGAGTAATAAAGGCATATAGTGAAAGCATATTGCAATGCTGCGTCAAGAGTTGATGCATATAACGTTCTTATCAGCACAATATCTAATTCAGCGCCTTTTTTATTTATGGACGTGACTTCGCAACTGCATTTCCAAATCTGAAGTAGGAGAGAGAGAGAGAGAGAGAGAGAGAGAGAGAGGTCATGCAACTAGAATTGTAAGATGAAAATTTTTATTGTCGTTCTACTGAATAAGCTTTTGCAGCCTAATTATTAAAATAGATTCAACACCTAGACCTATGCGAGCTGCCAAGGGGATGTTTACGTTAAATTCATGATTTAGATTGTCTCAAATTAATTCAGAAGTGTATAAAATTCAGCATTTCCTTCGTGCAACTTTCTTTCCCAAGACATCAGAATCCTTTCTTGCCTGAGTTTTAATGAGACCGCGTTTTTTGTCTCACACCCCGGGCAATCTGTCTCGCCCCCATAGAGCATTTTAAAGTCAATAAATTTGGAGTCTCAAGTAAAAATTGCGAGATACTAACCACCTTTAGACACTTTAGGATGCTTTATTGCCATTTGTTAATTCCCATGACCTGGCACTCTATCGAGAGTGTTGCTCCGAAACACCCTCGCTTTTCCCCGAATATGTTTTATACGCTCGGGTCTTCGTGGCCCCCGCAGGCCACTTTCCGGGCCATAAAAATGCAGTTACGAGGATGGAAATCTCTCTTTGGAGCGGACGAAGTATAAATTACCTTCCCCGACCTTTTTCTTCTTCTTCTCCTTCTTTGCTCGTTAAGCCACCGAGTCTTCTTCCAGTCTTAGTCAGCTTCCAACGGGCTTCGTTGAATCTGTCGCACGAGACACGTAACAAGGAAACAGGGCAGAAAAATTCGGTAATTGCTCCAGCCATGAGTCTGATCATTCGTACGTGATGATGATATGTCACGAGTAGCTGCCTCATTTGTACAGCATCTTTCACCAAGATGTATAGGATAGATAGATAGATAGATAGATAGATAGATAGTTAGATAAATAGCATTACTCAATATTTCACCACGGTTCAACATCATCATAAAAACCCCAGCACGTTCATATGCTTATTTATTTACGAAGCTTGACGCTGTCTTGTCTTTTGCTATACCTCCCAGCATCCACCCACTCCCCCACCCCCACCCCCTCCCCCCCCCTTTCATCTCCCGACTACCCCCACCTCCATCCACCTTCCCACCCCTCCAAGAAAGTCACCCCAGCCCCACCCCCCCCCCGCCCCTCTCGCGAGAGAGATATTCCGGGCAAAAACAAAAGGACTCACTCTTCACCACCAACGGTTCGACTCCCGAGGTGGAATTAGGGAGGGGGGTTGGGAGGAAAGGGGAGCCTCGTTCGCCCTTCATAAATCATCGGGAGTGACCCAAGTGGCAAATAAGACGGACGCCATCCACTCCTGATTACGCTGTTACCGGACCCATGATGAATGGGGCGGCTCAACCAATCAGACGGCCGGATTTATGAAACAATCTGTGACGTAATGACTCAATAGGTCACGTGGTAGGTGGATGTCCCCCTCCCCCCCCCTTTTTTTGATTCTGTGAAAGATGATGGATGTGCAGTTTTCAGTGACTAAGGAAAATATAAGTAATCCTGAGCCACAAGAGAAACGATTGAGAGAGCGAGAGAGAGAGACCTTATCCTTACCTTACCTTACAGACCTTACATCTTGTTCGGGTTGCCCCAGGTCCTCAGTGTGAGGCACCCTCTAATGTCTACCAGAGAGTTGCTAGTACATCTTCCGGTATATTTTGCATCTTCCAATCTTGGATGGTCTGGGATGCAGTTTAGATATTTGTCGAGCGTTAATTCTTAAAACACATCTACGCTCACTCCTGATATTTCTTCCTAGATGAGCTGGCAACGCATTGAATAGACGCTGCATTATCGATGCTGGTGGTAGTGGATTAAGTCCTGTGTGCTTTCCTATTTTTCTGGTATAGTTTTGGGCACTATTAATCTACCTCTGCTTGCTCTTTCTGATATTTTTAGTTCCATGATATTTTCTGCTATTCCTTCTATCTGTTTCCAGGCCTGAATTATCATGTAGCGTTCTCTTCTCCTTTCTAGACTATATAATTTTAAGAATTGTAGTCTTTCCCAGTAGTCTAGGTCCTTAACTTCTTCTATTCTAGCTGTAAAGGGACCTTGTACACTCTCTATTTGTGCAATATCCTTTTGATAGTGTGGGTACCATATCATATTGCAATATTCAAGTGGACTACGAACATATGTTTTATAAAGCATAATCATGTGTTCAGCTTTTCTTGTTTTGAAGTGCCGTAACAACATTCCCATTTTTGCTTTACATTTTGCCAACAGAGTTGCTATTTGATCATTGCATAACATGTTCCTATTCCATCATCACACCAAGGTCTTTAACTGCTTCCTTATTTGTGATGGTCTCATTATTAGGTCCCTTATATGCATATAGCTTTCTTTTCTCTGTCTCCATAATTTAATTGATTCAAATTTATCAGAGGTTAATACCATCCTATTTACCTCTGCCCAATCATATACTTTGTTAAGGTCTCTTTGTAGAGAGCGTTCCTATCTTCATCACAAGTAATTTCTCTACTTATTCTTGTGTCATCTGCGAGAAACTACTCACTACCGAATCCAATCCTTAACATTATTGTCTATGTCTTCAATCATAATAACAAACAGTATTGCAGCTAACACCGTACCTTGCGGCACACCGGATATTACCTTGGCTTCATCCGATTCTCGTCGTTTGCAATAACTATCTGTTTTCTGTTGTGTAAAAATTCTTTTAACCATCTTCTACTTTATCCACGATATTATGTTTTCTAATTTTCTTCGCTAATATATTATGGTCTACTTTATCAAAAGCTTTTGCAAAGTCTAAAAAATAACCACATCTGTTTCATTTCCGCCTTCATATTTTTGAATATGTTTTTTTTTTTCACGGTGGACTAACAGTTGGGTTTGTGTACTTTTCCGGTACGAAACCATGTTGTCCTTTATTAAACAAATTATTTTTTATTAAATGTTTCATAATATTTTTCTTCATTACCCTTTCATACACTTTCATTATATGTGATGTTAGAACTCAACAGGCCTATAATTACTTGCCTTCTAGTCTTGATCCACTTTTGAAAGTAGGGGTAATATACGCTAATTTGTGCTCATCATAAATCTTGCCTGTATCTACACTTTGTCTTAATAATATTGCAAAGTGCTTTGCGATAGAATGAACTACTTTCTTTAACAAAATAGCAGGAATTCCATCAGGCCCTGCAGCAGCTCCATTTTTAATTTCATTAATAGCCTGCACAATACAGCTTCATTAATATCTATGTCAGCTAAATATTCACTATTTCATCCCTTACTTCTATATCATTATCTTCATTATCTATTCTAGGGGTGAATTCTCTCTTATATCGTTCTGCCAGTATGTTGCAAATTTCCTTTTTTTCATTCGTTAATCTCCCTTCAATTCTCAGAGGGCCTATTTCTATTCTTCTTTTATTCATCTTCTTCGCATATGAGTATAATAGTTTGGGGTTTTGCTTGATATTTAATAGGGTTTTTTCTTCCAAGTCCCGTTTTCATTTTCTTTTGATTGTATAATCTTTTTTTCTGCATTTTCTATCTTACTTTTTAGTTCTATAACTTTCCATGCATTTTTTTCTTTGAAAGAGAAACCTTTTTTCACTTTCGATTTTCTGAACAAGATCTTCTGTCTCTTGGTATGCATGAATGATGTTTACTTTCTTCTTCGGTATATATTTTTTCCACTATTATCCAAATATTTTATATAATATCTCCGTATTTACCCTTATGTCATCACTTACGAAAATGTTATCCCAATCTTTGTTTAATTCTTCATTAATTTCTGACCATTTTATATTTTACTGTAGAAGTTGTATTTTCCATATCCTTCCCACTTTTCATTTCTTGCTTATCTCTATTTTCACTTGCTTTGGAATGAACTGTTAATTCTATGACATTATGGTCTGAAATACTCGCATTATAAACTATTATTTCTTTAACATAATTCATCTCGTTCACAAAATACTAGGTCTAAAGTATTTTCCTTTCTTGTTGGCAGGTGATTTATTTGTTGAATGTTGTATTCTAGTAGCATATCTAATAGCTTTTCAAATTGCCTCTTATCTTCTGCACTACTATTACTCTCTTTTTTATATGTATAAGTACAACCACAATCTCCTATTCGTTCTTTCCATTCTACGAAAGGAAAGTTGAAGTCACCAGATAGGAGAATAGTCCAGTCCTTGTGATTTCTACATATATCATCCAATTTTTCAATTATTAAGTCAAACTCTTTAGTATTAGGAGGTCTATATATTACTATGTTCATCAATTTTTCAGATTCAAATTCTACCGCTATAGTTCACATTCTGAGTTAACTATATTTCTCATATATTTTTCCTGTTTTTTTGTCTTTCCCATATATTGCGGTTCCCCCTTGATTCCTATTTTTTCTATCTGATCTATAGTTTTGGAAACCTTTTATTTGATCATCATTCCCAGTCTCTTGGAATACCAGGTTTTCACTTATATTCTTATATCTATTTTCTTTTCATTTTGGGTTAGTTCTTCTAAGTACTCTATTTTTCTTTTTGAGTTACTCGTAACTCAAAAGAGAGAGAGAGAGAGAGAGAACGATAACCCACCAAGACCCAAGTGACACAGTGACACAAACCATTGAGCATACACGACATGACAGAGCACCTACTTTGCTACGCTTTGAGATGATTCCTTCTCCTTAGATAGCAAACTAGTTTACGAGGTCCGGTTCTTGTGATTTCATTTTTTTTTATCTTATTTTGCTTCCTCGGGGAGTAAGCCTACAAACTATTTTGTTGTTGATGTTGTTGTTTTTGTCCTTGTTGAAGGGTTAAGAAGGCCTAAAAAAGGTATGAAAAAGGTGTTCATATTGAGTTTAAGATGCAGGAATTTTAGGATAGGTTATTTAAGATTTGTTCGTAAGAATGAAAATGTAAAATATAAATAATGTGCGTGTTTAACAGCACAGAACAATTATTTCCAAGAAAATATAGCATATTCATTTTAATTTTCGTTGGTGAAACAACGCTCTATTTGACCATAGATTTTAGTACGGACCCCTAGTAAGTAGGAGGTCAGAACACGCCTTGTTTTACGCGGAGTAATGACGAGTCTGGCTATAGGATTTGATGATAATAAAATACGGAGTGATTTGAAAGTACATGATCATTTTTCTTTTTTCATTATCAAGGACCAATGAGTAAGTGGTTATTGATATGAAAATGTATCAATATTTATTATATTCATCTTTACGAATATTGTTAACAAAAATCTGAGGCAATCACGTTGCTGCAGTTATGCAATTAATGCATTTATGATGATGGGTGCAAATAAGTTAATCATGATGATTGCAATGTAGTATATATATATATATATATATATATATATATATATATATATATATATATATATATATATATATATATGTGTGTGTGTGTGTGTGTGTGTGTGTGTGTGTGTGTGTGTGTGTGTGTGTGTGTGTGTGTAGTATATATGTAAACATTTTATATATTTTATGTATATATATATATATATATATATATATATATATATATATATATATATATATATATATATATATATATATGTTAGATGGTGGAGGGCTATAATTAATAATATATTTAATATGCCATTGTGAGGTGATGTGCTGTGACTTTTTAGAATGCACAGATTCATTGCTTTTAACTTCCCATAAAGACAGAGTCCGAAGCGATGACCTGAGAAAGCTGATAAATCATTTCTGGGATGGTGTGATACGAAGAGGCTTATTTAAGCAGGTCAACGTTAGTTCTGTAGTTATGTGAGTTCACGAGGGCTTGTTCAAGGTGCCTTTGAAAACTGGCTATGACCAGTTTATTGAGGCGTTGATGATGAGTGTGAATTCGTCTGTATGTGTACTAACTATGTCTATTCTTAATGGCTTGGTTTAGCCAAAACTATGGGAGACTTACAGAGAGGTCTGTGCAAGAAAGGCAGAGCCACGATGGCCTGTGCCAAAGAGTTTCCTTGAACAGAGTGTGTGATTTTCCAGGCTGTAATGGGTAAGTGTTATCATACTTTAGCCAAAGGGATGGCTTGTTTGATATCTTGTAAAGATGTTCCATTTTTTAACTTTGTCTTTACAATTGTGTGTGTGTTCACTAGTGTGTTCTCCTGTCTTTTAAACAGGCGGTTCTAGTGAGGGGACAGAGTGTCCTAGTGAGGGGGACAGAGTGTCCTAGGGACCGAGTGTCCTTGTGAGGGGACTGTATTTTGGAGAAGAGATAATTGATGTGACTAATTACTGATGAAGACATTCAATACTGGGGGTTATCTGAGTGGTTTGTCTGTGAGACTTGAACTATTATCTTTCCATTGTTGATCCTGTAAGAACTTGAATTATTCAACTAATGCTTTACTTTGAATGAATATTATATTTTTTGTAACTCCAACTCTGATTTGATGACCTGATAGAATGGAGAGAGAGAGAGAGAGAGAGAGAGAGAGAGAGAGAGAGAGAGGGGCTTTTGCCAGTGATCGCTTTAAGAGAAGAGAGAGAGAGAGAGAGAGAGAGAGAGAGAGAGAGGGAGAGAGGTTGAGTGTAACCAGTTCGCCTTAACGCTCAGGTTTAACGCATACCAAAATGTTAAATATCATCGCTGGTAATAGGTGTCGCGGGATAATTAATCCTAAATATATATTATATATATATATATATATTATTTATATATATATCTATATATAATATATATATTATATACATATATATATATATATATATATATATATATATATTAAATGCATATATATATATATAATTTTAATAAGAGCCTTCATGCGTAAATCTGTAACACAAAATCAGTCGCATTGTTTAACGACCTATTCAGAAGCGGGCACGATGGTTTTTTGTTTTTTTACCTTGATGCATTTATTTCCATTTATTCTTCTTTTTTTATTTACCTTCTACGACCGAGGTCCGGCGTGTTGACAGCGCAGTCATTTGTTGCAAAGCAATCGAGAAAGAGGTCCTTTTTTGTTGCGTTGCATTGAGTTGGAGGTCCTGGCTTCTTGCGTAGCATATGCTGTTGAGAAATTAAGTAAAGTCAGTGCTGCGGTGATTGGCTGATTTGTCCTTTTAAATTGTAAATTGTCAGTGGATTCACGATATATGTATATTTAGTTTGCTTTGGTGGGTATTTTCTTAATCTATCTATATTAGATTTTTTTAAAATTTATATTTATGTTTTTTTCGAACTCTTCATATATACATATCATATATATACATATATATATATATATATATATTATATATATATATATATATATATATACATACGTACATACATATATATATATATATATATATTATATATAAAATATATATATGTGTGTGTGTGTGTGTGTGTGTGTGTGTATGTATACACATACATACATACATATATATATATATATATATATATATATATATATATATATTATATATATATATATATATGTATGTTGATAATAATATACCTTTCTCTTCATAATCGTGACTAATGAACATTGTAATTTTTTAAATCCATTTCACGAAAAAGATCGCGTCGGAGATGTTGCTGGTAATGTGTATAGTGTGCTTTGAATCTTTAATGATCGGCTGACCTGGAGAAGTGAAAGCAGTGGATGGCGGCAGAATGAGGCAGAAATGAAACATGAAAATTAAAAACGATTAATCGGTGAGATTAGCGTTGCATTTCGCCTGGAAATGATGTATATATGTATGTATATATATACATATATATACTGAGAAATCACAAAAGTAAGCAGGTGATTTTGTTTATTAGCTGTAGCCGATGGGAAAATTTAAAAACGAAGAGACAGAGTGCCAAGTACTTTCGTGTATTGTGCCCCGAAGATGTGTTAAATACACGAGAGTGCTTGGCACTCTATTTTTTCTTATTTCTCTTAGTTTTTTAAATGTTCTCAGTGGCTTCAGCTAATCCATATATATGTATGTATATAAAAATAATTCTCAACTCCTGTCAAAAACAGCATTAAACCTTAATTATCCTGAACCCAAGGTCACACACGAGTGACCCGTTGCCGAAAATAAAACGACAGAGAGATAGAGATAGAGAGAAAAAAAAAAGGTGAAGAATAATCTCCGAGAGCTACTTGTTGTTCGACACGGGGGCGTTTTCCAGCGAAAACCCGACTGCCAGACTTTTAATGTAGTGCGAATACTAATGAGGAAGAAGCGAAATTCGCTCATAAAGAGAGAGCGGATTAAGAGAGCACCACTCATACTCTTTAATGATACTTTCACTCGAATCCCCTTTATTAGTAAATCTCGCTGAGGTCTGATTCAGGATCTCCCTCCGGGGGAATCAATCGCCGTTTGACCTCGCTGGGTCGAGTCGACCCCATCAGTCGAAAGACTGATATTACGGGGACGCCGCTACCATACGGACATCCATAACACTCGCCTCTATGGTTCCTATTAACGGGGTTCGAACGATGCATGAGAGGGGCGGGGCATGTGTGTTGTTGTTATATGTAGGGCGTTGGAGGAGAAGGAGGAGGTAGGAGGCAGGAGTAGGCGATATTATGCCCAAGTCCTGGATTATGAGGTCGAGGGAGCGACCGACGGGCCGGGAGGAGGAACACAGAGAGGGAAGGAATCAGGAGGTCATGGGAATGCTGCTTTGGGTTTGTGAACAAGATTCGAGGAAGAAGATGAAGAAGGGCGAGAGAGAGAGAGAGAGAGAGAGAAAGTTGGGGTGGCCGCAGAGAAAAAGAAAAGGGAAAAAGGGGGTGGGTGGCCAGCTGGTGGCCAGGGGGGGAATACGTTCCGAAGCGTTTTTTGAGTTTGGTAGTAATCACATTGTAGAAGGAACCCAATAAGTTACTGAAGAAATCCCGTTAATTAAAAATCCTCGTGTGATACACAAAAGTGCAGATTTAACACAGGGAACAATGGAACCCTGGGTTCATGAGCACCAAACGGGTTCTCCTTTAATGGTTTAAGTTATTTTCTAAAGAGGAAAAATAAAAAGACTGGGATTAAACCCTGACCGGTTTCTTCCAGAGGACTGCACACACACACACACACACACACACACACACACACACACACATATATATATATATATATATATATATATATTATATATATATATGTATGTATATATGCATATATATTTATGTATATATATGCATATATATTTATGTATATATATACATGTGTGTGTGTGTTATATTTCATATCCGAACAGTTCAAATAATTCTATGAGAGAAAGTACAAAATCCAGATAATTATCAAACCATAATGTCCTCCCTTTTGGACGAATAAATTTTCAGAAAACAGTCGAATAAGACTGGAAAAAAAAAAGCAAATCCCCTTTTGGAAAATTATTTCCAAGTTTCCACCGTAAAGTCCATTCAGACTACCACCGATGGATATTTAGATACTTAACCCGCGAACATTTTCGCGAAGGTCGCTCACATTCCCTCGCTATTCGCGGCGACCACGCACCACCACCCCCATCACCACCGACCCTAAAGATCGATAAGCTGTCAGAATTGTTCGTAAGAGTTCAAGAGACTTAGGCACTCCCTTATTCTCCTCCTTTAAAACAATTAAGTTCGCTTGGTCGACTGACTGACTTTTCCTTTCACTGGGGTCACCTGGAGGCTGGAGGCCAAAGTCAGCGTCTTGGAAGAAAACAAAGCAAATGGGAAGATATTGCGATCTTTCCTCTCTCTCTCTCTCTCTCTCTCTCTCTCTCTCTCTCTCTCTCTCTCTCTCTCTCAGGGTTAAGTCTGGCTTCTCTGTGGGAACAAGTCTGTGTGTGAGTCTCTCTCTCTCTCTCTCTCTCTCTCTCTCTCTCTCTCTCTCTCTGTGGGAACCAAAGGCGAAGCGAAATTGTGAAAGACACGAAACATTCACTACGCATGCGTAAAGTGATTATTCCGTGAAATCATTCACTTCCAAGACACGAGTACGTAAATCACTGAGAGAATATATCCCTCTATATATATCTATATATATATATATATTATATAGTATATATATATATAATATATATATATACACGTACACACACATATATACATATACTTAGTGTCCGATCGTCATTTTTATTTATGTATAAAGTCATATTTGGGATAACCATAAATTCTTAGGTTTATGATAATATTTGTAGACTAAATGAAGATGGAAAAGAACGGGAATAATGATATAGTCTACGTGAATGGACTATTATTATTATTATTATTATTATTATTATTATTATTATTATTATTATTATTATTATTATTATTATTATTATTATTATTATTTTCCCGAGCTGAACCCTATGCCCTATGGAACAATCCAACAGGGATCATAAATTTGAAATTTAAGTTTCCAAAGGATATGGGACTCATTGCAAGGAAATGACAGGTAACAGCAAAAACAGAAAGAAGACGTCAGTTATTTGTAAACGATTACAAATAAAAAAGTTTATTAATAAATATTATACATATAGATCTTTGTTAGGCTACAAATGTCCTTTTAATATCTAATTCGCTCTACCTCTGAATTAATATACTTTCATATATGTTGACCGTGAGCCGAGGAATTACTAATCAACTAAAAAAATTCCCCTTCGCGAATTAGATATTAAAGGACGTTTGTAGCTTAATGAGGATATATGTATCACGGTGACTTGATAACTCACATATATCTGTATATGTCTATTTTTGCGTGTATTTTTTTTTTTTTTTTTTTTTTTTTGTTTTTTTTTTTTTTTTTTTTTTTTTTTTGCAAAAGTAACTAAACATGTAACGGAAACTACGCATGCCATACCGTAAGAACATCTCATACACACACACACACACACACACACACACACACATATATATATATATATATATATATATATATATATATATATATATATGTGTGTGTGTGTGTGTGTGTGTGTGTATGTATGTATAACTGAATCACGAAAGTATGTATATACTTACTCTCTGTGCGTTTTTTTTTATTCGCGAAAGTAACTAAAAAACACTTTTTCTCTGATGATTTTACATGTAGCGTAAAGTTTACGCATGGCATACCGTAACCACATCACCAATTAGGTTAATGCTTTATTGATCTCCGCTTGAACAACTAACAGTAACAGTACCTACTACTTTAAACTCCCCAGTCGTTTCTCGGGCTGGAGTGATATTTGATAAATCTAAAAGACCGTTTATTCATAAGGCTGTAAATCTACTTGATGTTTATTGCTCTTTTTATAGCTATCCTGCTATAAGCCGGCTATTTTGGCCCCTCGCCTTGTGCAGAGTATTACGCTTATTATGGGTTCCTTAATCTCCCGGAAACAACTGCTGCATTTTGGGGGAAGGTGGTCCAGAAACGTCGGTGTCCAGAATTCATAAAGGCGATGGAAAACAAAAAAAGATGGAAAAGTACAAGTCATCCGTCCAGTTTGATTTCACACTGAATGTTTTTTGTTTTTGTTTTTTTTCAGTGAGTTTGCACATATAAATTGGAAATAAAAGTTTTAATTATTAAAATACAGGGAGAACGTTTTTAGGTTACTAATGCATTGCATGTTGTCTTGCACTTGAGAAGGTCCAGTTTTTGAAAAATTTTCCAGATAATTATATATATATATATATATATATATATATATATATATATATATATCCTATATATATATATATTGTACATATATATGTGTGTGTGCAAAACAGGAAGACTCGAAACTAGAAAAGACGAATGCACGTGACATGATAGTATCCAACCCTCTTCTAGATAGGATAACAAGGTTCTAGTTAATAGATCAAATCGGAAGATTTCTAGATTGAGGGACAGTGACAGCCGATGACTGAGGTGAGGGGAAGTGTCATTTATTTGAGGGGGAGCCATCCACTAATTTCAGGATAGGTAAACTGGAGAAGATCGTTTGCTTACTATATTCTTTGGAAGCTTGAATTTCAAGTCAGTGGCCCCTTTGGTAGGCTTGTTCCATGTGAATAGGATTCCTCTACTGAATTTAATAATATATATATATATATATATATATATATATATATATATATATATATATATATATATATCTATTCAGTGAAATAAAACCTATTCACATGGAACAAGCCGACCAAAGGGGCTACTGATTTGTAATTCAAGCTTTCAAAGAATATGTTGGTTTCAACCTCCCACCGCGAAAGACCCCATCTCCCCCACCCCCAACACTGCAGCAGTGATATTTCATCACCCTTTGGAGGGGAGCGAATCCATAACATCCGAGCGGCAAGTCATGACACTAGCCACCTTGCCAGCGGACCAGATGAAATATATCGTATACTTACAAATGATTGAGTCACAAATCTAAACAAGCAGGCGTATAATTGAAAAAACTACCGGTGGCGAAAACGCTAACAGAACTTTCGTCTCTCTCTCTCTCTCTCTCTCTCTCTCTCTCTCAAATGGCCTCTGGCAACTTTTTTGTGTGTCCCCACCCCTGCGTAGTTAACCCGCTAACCACAGAATCTAACCGCACTAGAAGCCATCCAGTATGATGCAATAAGGGGAAAAAATGGTGCAAGAGTCTATGTAAGGCTGCGCGGTCTTTTATTTGACGGCCAAGGATTAATCAAGTGCGATACTTGTATAAAGGCCCCTGTGGACCAATTCAAGAGGGTCTTTCACCTGGGAAAATGAGCCCCGCCCCTTCATCCATTCTCCTCTTTCGTCTTCTTTTGAGATCTCTGTTTCTGTAGATTTGTTACGTAGTTGTGACTGACCAGGCACCGAAGGACGATTGCTACACTGTTTATATATATATATATATTTTTTTTTTTACTGAATGAAGCAAAGACACTATGTATTACTACCATAAAACAGTTCACATTGTATTTTGATACTTTATTAATATTTTGTGTTTATCTAACTATTGATTCCCCTTGTCTTTTATTGATTTATGAATATTTGTATCTACTTAATGTAATCATTTCTCTTTATTTTTCTTTTCTGAAGACTGATCTCTTCTTTCTGTATTTCCTGTTATCTTCTGTCACTTTCTTTCTCTTGAATAATAATAATAATAATAATAATAATAATAATATAATAATTAATAATAATGATAATAATAATAATAATAATAATAATAATAATAATATGAAGGTAGCCACTTTCAGTTATCCTATCAATAAATTAGTATCTTTATAAGACATTTCCTTAGCCAGAGTATGAACATCAGCCAGTTATTAGCAAATATCAGCCCTAATGAGAAGAGAATAATAAGAAGAATTGAAAAGACCGTATATAAAATCAATTCCACTGATGCTGCATCCTCTTTAACAAAATAATAATAATAATAATAATAATAATAATAATAATAATAATAATAATACTACTGAGATCCTAGCGAATAAGCATCTCTGAAATGTTCGTGTCCACCAGGAAGACATTCACTTTCCTTTTCCCGGGTCAAGATCAGCGCGCAGAAAACTCGATCGAACTCGTTCTCAGATATGCCAATCTCCTGTCAATCGCTGTTCTGTGCCGATCCCGTTTACAGATAACTCATACGGCTTCATTAGCTACAGGTACTATATATTATCCTTTTTGTCATGCGGGCGATTCTCTCTACCTGATAACGTACTACATACAGTGATTGGAGAGGTCCGCCACTGTAGTACTTTCTCTTGGGGGAAAGGAGAGTTGCAGATTAGGGAAGATTGGTTTTTTCCTTTACCTGCAAAACTATTGATATTCGCAATATATCTATATATATACATATATATATATATATATATATATATATATATATATATATATATATATATATATATATATGATATATATAGATGGTGTACTATGCACACAGACGCATATATATATATATATATATATATATATATATATATATATAATATATATATATATATATATATATATATGTGTGTGTGTGTGTGTGTGTGTATGTATATATATATATGTGTGTGCGTGTGTGCAGCCTGCATGTGCACGAGGCTATGAGGATTTAGACGATCTTGTAATTGACATTATTAAATCAAATAGTTAATTTTTATGGTATTGTATAATATTACACAGTTATGCTCACGGCAGAAGCCTAGCCAGTGGTTTCAGTTATTTACTGTATTTTTCCCATTTAACGAAGTGAGATTATTTAAGCAATAAAGTGACTCCTCTCTCTCTCTCTCTCTCTCTCTCTCTCTCTCTCTCTCTCTCTCAAGTATGTAAAGTTATCCTTGGATCCGCAGAGATTTCAGTTACGCAAATTTATGTTTCTCTCTCTCTGTCTCTCTGTCTGTCTCTCTCTCTCTCTCTCTCTCTCCAAAGTGTGTAAAGTTATCCCTGGATCCGCAGATATTTCAGTTACGCAAATTTATGTTCTCTCTCTCTCTCTCTCTCTCTCTCTCTCTCTCTCTCTCTCTCTCTCTCTCTCACAAGTGTGTAATGTTATCCTTGGATCAGCAGAGATTTCAGTTACGCAAATTTATGTTCTCTCTCTCTCTCTCTCTCTCTCTCTCTCTCTCTCTCTCTCTCTGACATAGATATTAATGAAGCTGATATTGTGCAGGCTATTAATGAAATTAAAAATGGAGCTGCTGTAGGTCCTGATGGTGTTCCTGCTATTTTGTTAAAGAAAGTAGTTCATTCTATCGCAAAGCCACTTGCAATATTATTAAGACAAAGTGTAGATACAGGCAAGATTTATGATGAGCACAAATTAGCATATATTACCCCTATTTTGAAAAGTGAATCAAGACTAGAGGCAAGTAATTATAGGCCTGTGAGTCTAACATCACATATTATGAAAGTGTATGAAAGGGTAATGAAGAAAAATATTATGAAACATTTAATAAAAAATAATTTGTTTAAATATAGGACAACATGGTTTTGTACCCGGAAAAAGTACACAAACCCAACTGTTAGTCCACCGTGAGAACATATTAAAAAATATGAAAAGCGGAAATGAAACAGATGTGGTTTATCTAGACTTTGCAAAAGATTTTGACAAGGTAGAGCATAATATATTAGCTAAGAAAATTAGAAAACACAACATCGCGGATAAAGTAGGAAGATGGTTAAAAGAATTTTTACACAACAGAAAACAGATAGTTATTGCAAACGATGAGAAATCGGATGAAGCTAAGGTAATATCCGGTGTGCCACAAGGTACGGTATTAGCTGCAATACTGTTTGTTATTATGATTGCAGACATAGACAGAAATGTTAAGGACTCGGTAGTGAGTAGTTTCGCCGATGACACAAGAATAAGTAGAGAAATTATTTGTGATGAAGATAGGAACGCGCTACAAAGAGACCTTAACAAAGTATATGATTGGGCAGAGGTAAATAGGATGGTATTTAACTCTGATAAATTTGAATCAATAAATTATGGAGACAGAGAAGGAAAGCTATATGCATATAGGGGACCTAATAATGAGACAATCACAAATAAGGAAGCAGTTAAAGACCTTGGTGTGATGATGAATAGGAACATGTTATGCAATGATCAAATAGCAATTCTGTTGGCAAAATGTAAAGCAAAAATGGGAATGTTGTTACGGCACTTCAAAACAAGAAAAGCTGAACACATGATTATGTTTTATAAAACATATGTTCGTAGTCCACTTGAATATTGCAATATGATATGGTACCCACACTATCAAATGGATATTGCACAAATAGAGTGTACAAAGGTCCTTTACAGCTAGAATAGAAGAAGTTAAGGACCTTGACTACTGGGAAAGACTACAATCATTAAAATGATATAGTCTAGAAAGGAGAAGAGAACGCTACATGATAATTCAGGCATGGAAACAGATAGAAGGAATAGCCGAAAACATCATGGAGCCAAAAATATCAGAAAGAGCAAGCAGAGGTAGATTAATAGTGCCCAAAACTATACCAGGAAAAATAAGGAAATCACACAGGACATTAATCCACTACGCACCAGCATCGATAATGCAGCGTCTATTCAATGCGTTGCCAGCTCATCTGAGGAATATATCAGGAGTGAGCGTAGATGTGTTTAAGAATAAGCTCGACAAATATCTAAGCTGCATCCCAGACCATCCAAGATTGGAAGATGCAAAATATACCGGAAGATGTACTAGCAACTCTCTGGTAGACATTAGAGGTGCCTCACACTGAGGGACCTGGGGCAACCCGAACAAGATGTAAGGTCTGTAAGGTCTCTCTCTCTCTCTCTCTCTCTCTCTCTCTCTCTCTCCTCTCCTCTCTCTCTCTCTCTTCTCCAATCCATCGGTCCTCTCTCTCTCGTCTTCTCTCCAGAATGTGGTAAAGTAAAGTTATCCCTGGATCCGCAGATATTTCAGTTACGCAAATGTATGTTTTCTCTCTCTCTCTCTCTCTCTCTCTCTCTCAAGTGTGTAAAGTTATGCTTGGATCAGCAGAGATTTCAGTTACGCAAATTTATGCTCTTTCTCTCTCTCTCTCTCTCTCTCTCTCTCTCTCTCTCTCTCTCTTGTAAGTGCGTAAAGCTTCGTTTGGGGTACAGGGGCAGAATGGAAGAAATGAAAGAAAGGAGGAGAAGGAGTAGAAAAAAAGAGAATGTAAAATCTTTCTTCTTCTTCAGATAAGGTTCGACCATCCGCCACACATGATATCCCCATTGCGTGGGGATCCCTACAAAAGGACGCCTGATTCCCTTTATGGGGAGGCTATAAACGGCCGCTCTCACACTTTTGTTACCCATTTGCATTTCTCTTAGTTTCTCTTGGCCGCTTATTTCTTATTTTTTTTTTTTTTTTTTTTACTTATTTAATTCATACAATTCATTTTGTTTTTTGATTGTCGACTTTCAGAATGCGCTGGATATATATTATATATATATATATATATATAGTTATATATAATATATATATATATATATATATTTATATATATATATATATATACATATATATATATATATATATATATATATATATATATATATATATATATATATTATTATAGTATAGGTTGCTTGTGTGCGTGTGTTTGTATGTATATATTATATATATATATATATATATATATATATATATATATATATATATATATATATATATATGACGTTATGCGGTTTGGTTTTTAACTAAGGTTATGAGACGGTTGTAAGAGAGAAACGAATAGACACCAAACGGCATTTTCGATTAAAGTCTGGTCTCAACAATTTTGAAAGGAGAAATAGCACGATGTCTAATCCATGGAACTTTGACTTGAGAAAGAACACAATATGTTATTTATAGAACTTTGATTTGAGGAACTACACGGTATTTCACCCAAAGAACTTTGACTTGAATAACAATACGATATCTTATCCACAGAACTTTAAGTTGAGAAACAACAGGATATTTTATTTACCGAACTTTGACTTGAATAACAACACAATATCTTATCTACAGAACTTTGACTTGAAAAACACGATTATTTATCTACAGAACTTTGACTTGAGAAACTACATTGTTTGACTTGAATAGCGACAAAATATCTTATTTACAGAACCTTGACTTGAGAAGCAACACGATATCATATCCACCGCGTAAGATATGGCGTGGAGATTAACCCCCCCCCCCCCCCCCCCCCACAAAAAAAAAAAAGGCTCTGTCAACTTTCCCTCTGTCCAGCCAACAGGTTTCAATTCCCAGATCCTTGTAATACATCAATGTCTCCATGAAAGTTTTGACGGCAGATGAGCTTTTCCCATTTGGGCGAGCATTCACACACAATTATCCCGAAATCTGTTAAGCAAACATAATGTGTCATCACTTTCACGGCTGCAGAGAGAGAGAGAGAGAGAGAGAGAGAGAGAGAGAGAGAGAAGCTTGCAGATAATCGTGTGGGAAAAAATGAATTATCTGAATTATTCATTTCGCGTTTCTGTGAGACGATGATTTAGTTGGTGGTCGATGATAGTTATGTATACGTTTCTACAGGGGTTTTCTGGGCAAGTATGTTGATGAGGTGGGTCTTGGCTGGCTAACTGTATAAATAACAATAATACAAAAAATCTTACCTGCTAACTATCTTATATTTTTTAGAACACTCATATGCATAGATTCCTTCACGTATGTCTATATGCGTCGTTCTCTATTCAGAAGATTTACTATGTGATATATGTATATATATATATGATATATATATATATATATATAATATATATATATATATATATTACTTATATATGTATATATATATATATATATATATATATATATATATATAATATATATTATTATATATGTATATATATATATACATATACATATATCTATGTATATACATATATATATATATATATATATATACTATACAATTCTAGATATATCTGTAAGCGATTCCGCCTTTTATTCAACACCGATACTCATTTTCTTTTCTACAGAAAATGACAATGATTGCAATAAGAACCAGACTTACTTTCGTTGTGTCTTATAAAAGAACTTGGGTATAATTTTCATTCTTTAATTCTTTACTGCTGCTAATGATACTATGCTGCTGATCTCCCCCCCCCCCCCTTCCCCCCCCCCCCCCCCCCAACCCCGCCGCCCCCTGCTACCGCTGTAATTGTTATTGGTCGCGATTTACTCATTATGAAGGAAAATAGAGATGCTATCCATGAGGTTAAAAAGGTTTACGAATATCTGCAGCGGAAAAAAAGGTAGATTAACTATTACCCTGCACCATCCAGAGAAACTGGCGATTGCTGATGACTCCCACTTTGATACTTCGTAAACATAGCACTTCACAAACACCTTTTTTACAGAAAGCTAAAACTGTTTTCATAATTGCTGATCGTCTTGTCGGTTTCTGTCAATTTTTTTTTTATGCTTTCTTACGGGTGACAAAGTAAGTGGTATAATTACAAAAACTTGTTTTCATAATAGTTAATCTGGTCGGTTTCTGTAAATTCTTTATGCTTTTTTTTCGGATGCCAAAGTAAATGATATAATTACAAAAACTCACTGTAACATAATCATTGCTAAAAAAGCTATGAGTTTGCATGAATATCAGTTATGTTGCATATCTGGTTCAGAAAGCGTCTTTTAGTATACGAAGATAGGTAATACCAATTTACGTACCTCTTTTTATGCTTTCCTTCCGGTGCCAAAGCAAGTGGTAGAATTACGAAAACTCACTATAATCTAATCTTAATGTAGGCGCTGTGAGGTTTTATAAATACCAAATACATCACATAGGCTCAAAACGCCTCTGGTAACATACCATCGAAAGCTAATATGTACCAGACCTCAAACTCTTACTAAAATCAAAATAACGGAAAACAAACCAAACCATAACTATGACCTTCAACTTGTCTGATTCCTTGGTCAGTATTCCTTGTCATAATGTCGGCTGATGTTCAAGTCCCTTAATTGACTTTTTATCGGTTATGGCCACTCGTAATCGAAGATCATTTTCAGTGCTGTAAATACCGTCAATTGACCATTTAATCGAGAGGCATTCTTAAGCTGATCTTATCTCGCGGGACACCGTTTGTGGGTAAAGAATTAGTATGTAAATATAATGCAGATTAAAAAATCACCCTTTTCAACTTTCTTGTCATTTTTTTTTCTTTTTTGCCGACTACCTCGATTAACCCTTCAATAATACGTCAAGGTTAATTACCCTAGAGGAAGGGTAATTCCCTTTTAACTGCCGGTAGCAGGTCTTGTGGATTCCGTTGAATCTCGGTCGATACGGTTTATGTAAAAGGCTTATGACAGGCGATTTACACCTGATGTAGGAAATGCCCCGAATCACAGCTATTTTCTTTTGCGTCAACTTTTACACGAAAAGTTCCGTGGAACTTGCTTCCCCAATGAATACATATAAGAATGAGGGGTCTCCTTCGTCAAATATTCATTGCAAGTAGAAAGAGACAAGTGAAAGACAAAGTTACTTGGTTTAAATACCATCTGAGCCACAGCCATTGTTACGTTCTAACCTTCAAGCAGACCAGTTTAGTTGCTTAAATGTAATTAAGCGACAGGGAAGGTTTTTACTACATTCAGAACCTACGTATGATTTACTGTTAGGAATTAATTTTTTTCTATATAATCGCATTTTTCCTCCTTAGCGTCAGGTACGCAAATGAGTTTCGTCTCTTTATGACGGCTACTGAACGCATTAGTAGCTAAAAGAATTTAATTTTACCGTAATAGAAGAATGAGGTTTTTAACGTAGAGGTTTGTTGAGGCGATTGCGTTTTCTATCCTTCAAAATATCATAACCATAAATAAAAGGCTGACAAACAACGTAATTGTTCAAGTAAGCGCAAATCAAAAGTCTGATAGAGTGGATTTAGTTAAGCCTGCCTCTCTCTCTCTCTCTCTCTCTCTCTCTCTCTCTCTCTCTCTCTCTCTCTCTCTCTCTCTGGGTATACATAATTCGCATTTATGTACATTTCTCTCTCAATTCGCATATGTTTACAATCTCTCTCTCTCTCTCTCTCTCTCTCTCTCTCTCTCTCTCTCAGCGTATACATAATTCGCATATACACACACACACACTTTTCCTTTATATATATTACGTTATCAGGGCGAAGTTACCGAGCATTTATTTTCTATACTACTATCATCTAATCCTTGTGATTAGCCTTCATCTTTTATACGTCCTGCATTTTTTCCCGCTAATTATAGCAATTCGTAAAAATCACCCAACAATTCGGATAATGTAATCAGTATCTTTTGAAGTCATATTGCTGCTTCCTATAGCGTTATATTTTAACCTTTAAGATAAGGGGCAGATACGAATTATACGTGAAAGGATGACCGGCCAGATAGCGGTCTGTGAAATGGGTCGGTCTTAAGTCTTAAGAATGTATAAAGAGCTGAATAGAAATTAGTTTGCGCGGATAATGTTGTACCGATCGAAGTGTACGTTGTATGTGTATGTATATATATATATATATATATATATATATATATAATATATATATCTATATATATATATATATATATATATATATATATATCTATATATATATATGTATATATATATATATATATATATATATATATATATATATATATATATATGAATATATATATACGATTTTGGAGGTATGAAACATCATCATCATCAGGCTGAAAAATTGACAAAGGATGATAAATCAAGTGTCATTACGATTACTTGAATTATCTTACTAAAATCTTCAGTCAAAAATGCTAACAAGACATAAAAACGAACTCGTTTGATAAAGAGTGTTCTTCATGGTCTCGGCAATATTATGTATATATATATATATATTTATATGTATATATATATATGTATGTATGTATGTAGCCTATATAATATACATGTATATATGTGTATGTGCTTGAAACAATGCAATGCAAGACAGTGAAGAGAGAGAGAGAGAGAGAGAGAGAGAGAGAGAGAGAGAGAGAGAGAAAGTATAACATACAGGGTGTGTAACACACAAGGCGTAAAACTTACAGTAAAGGTATTTGAAGCCTTCGTATAATTCAACTGGTTTGGGCCACGAAATTAGAAAAAAAATAAAACTGAAAAATATTGTGCGCCCACATTCCGCAAATTGCAAGACATGGGCGCTTAGGTAACAAAAAAAGAATAAAACCTAAAAAAAAAACTTTCTAAAGGTCACCAGTTACGACCTTTCTAATTGGGAAGCAGGTCACCTATTCCTTGACCTCACTGACTTGGAATCACTAATAACAGAGCTGTGTAATTACGTCCTCCCTCCCATTGATAAGTTTCTTCTCTTGGGAACTGGTAGCCAAGTCCAGTTTTTCTCTCGTGTGTATAACCAAACTCAATCAAGACTTCTTAAGATTAGTTATCGCCTTAAATATGAGGTTATTTAGATTAGTTGATTTATGAAGATAAGGGGATTTCTCGGTTAATGAGGTTTGCAACACAACATTGTAGCATTTATGTTAATTTGGCTTAATCTTGAGTGCCCGCTCTTGTGTCGTCAATGGCGCTTGCTCGTGCGAATATTTTTAGCAGTTTATTGGCTCGGTTTTATGAAAAACTCATTGAAAAAAAAGTGAACTAGTTTCTTCAGCTCATTCTCGTCAAATTTTGGAAGGACGATTTTTCTTATATAATAATTGATTCTGATACGTAGTGTGATAGTTACGTAGGTGCCTTATTTCCATACCTGGATTTGATAATCTTGACCTCATTAGAAAATTCAAGGGTCAGTGAGGACGGGGGATTGGCTAGAAGATAAAAAATTACGTGACCTCGTTAGAAAATTCAAGGATACATAACGATTGGCTGAAATATAAAAAAAATAGCGTGACCTCGTTAGAAAATTCAAGGGTCAATAAGGACGAGAGGTAGGCTAAAATATAAAAAAAAAATAAAAAGATAGCGTGACCTCAGTAGAAGATTCAAGGGTTACTACCGATTGACTAGAATATAAAAAATAACGTGACCTCATTAGAAGATTCAAGGGTCAATAACGATTGGCTGGAATATCAAAAATAACGTGACCTCGTTTGAACATTCAAGGGTTAATAACGATTGGCTGGAATATCAAAAATAACGTGACCTCGTTAGAAGATTCAAGGGTCAATAACGATTGGCTAGATTATAGAAAATGACAGAACCTTAATGAACAGGAAACTTTCATTGTGCCCTTTTATTTCCCGAGATCGTGTTATTGACACTGCCCTCATTAATCCTACCAATATGTTATTCTAAAATGGCAAGCTTTAAATGTCACGTAAAGTGAAATTTCTGAATGAATAAAAGAATTGCTATCATCGAGAAATCATATGATGATAATGATCATCTCCTTCAAGGATAAAATGGAGTTTTTATTTTTTGTATCAGCAAGTAAATTTGCCGTGAAAGGTTACAGTAATCAAAATTGTGCTTTCTCTAAGGATTATGGTAATTCTGTGATAAAGCTGATCTTGCTACTGTTTCCTGTTTTAATTTAAGGAATTTGAATGGATAAGTACCTGTTTTCCAATCACTCTTAATATATATATATATAAATAATATATATATATATATATATATATATATATATATATATATATATATATATATATATATATATATATACACGATTTTTTAAGGTGTATTTATTTAATTATCACCTTTCCCTATAAACTCTCTCTCTCTGCAAGGAGATATCCTTTTGGAGCCCTCATGGATTTTCTAAAGTCTGTTGACCCTGTCCATAAAGATTTTCATCTGAATATTTGAAGAGAGAGAGAGAGAGAGAGAGAGAGAGAGAAGAGGAGCGATAGAGAGAGAGAGAGAGAGAGAGAGAGCGAGAGAGAGAGAGAGAGAGAGAGAAACAAATGCTTCGTTCAAGTATGCCTGGTGTTCGAATTATGGGGGCCTGTATTTAGCATTTATCTTAAAGTGCACACTTGATGTTTAGAGTCTCGAGATCCGAAGCCTTTGTGGTACTTAAATGACAATTAATCATATATTATGCTTTAACCATCCAGAAGGTGTATTATTTCGTATTCGTTAAAAGTAATGGCCGAGTCGTTCCTGGACGGGAAGTCCTTTTTTAATTTTTTTTTCTATTTTTGTTTTTTTCCTCCTTTCATGGAATCCTTAGTGGCGCTGCTGTAGGTCTCTTTAATTTATTCCAACCTTTGTTTTTCAATCTCTCTCTCTCTCTCTCTCTCTCTCTCTCTCTCTCTCTCTCTCTCTCTCTCTCGGACGATTCAGTCCCCGAACCGGACAATTATAAATACATTAGCAAGGAGTCACAAACGTTCTGATCAGATGTTCCCAGACAAGGTAATTGAAAAGGCACCCGTTGTCGAGGTTTTTATGGCTCCTTTTTTCTTCTTCTTCTTTTTTTCTAACTCCTTTTTTCATTTCTTACCTGGATTCCGGGAGCTTTCCTTCGCACCTGTGCGACGTAATGTGACCCCAGGTGATATTCCCCATCACACGATATTTACGAGATGGGGGCGAATTAGGTCGAATTAAGTCACGGGCCTGCCAGCTTAATTACGGGACATATATTTTGGAAGTATTTAGAGCGGTCGCCGTCAAGGACCGACGACGAGGTCCATGGGTGGCTCGCTCTGTAGGTCAGGGGTGGGGGGTGGGGGGCACTTCAGGTCTTGGCCAGGGCCCCTCGACGTCATAAAACAAAAGTATTAAGTCAAAATTGGTCCCACCGGCTTCCCAAAATCCTCTATTAACTAGATGGTGAGTATGCGGTAATGAAGCTCGTTCTAAATACGTACGTTGGGTTAGAAGAGTTCATAAATTTTACGAACCTTTTAAAATGTTGGCCAGGAGGAGGCAAAGTCAGGTTTAAAGGCTGAATTATTTGGCTACGCTTATCACATTAAGCGGACTCGCCTCGTAAGTCTCCTTTGAGCAAACTTCAAGTGGAATAGGCCAATTCCTTAGTCAGTTTTCATGTGCAGTCGAAGTGTTATTATTATTATTATTATTATTATTATTATTATTATTATTATTATTATTATTATTATTATTATTATTATTATTATTACAAGAGGAAGAATTCAACGATGATGCTATTGTAAAAAAGAATATATATATATATATATATATATATATATATATATATATATATATATATATATATATATATATTCTATACACACACACACACATATATATATATATATATATATATATATATATATATATATATATATATATATATATATATATATATATATGATTGAGAGAGAGAGAGAGAGAGAGAGAGAATATGTATATTATATACAGTTATACATAAGATATGTATATATATTTATTTATTTATTTATTTATTTATTTGTTGGTTTATATATACATACATACATCCCATCACTTTCCCACTAATAATATGTATACAAGCGTTAAATTTCCCCAACACCCGAGTAACTGAAAGAGCAAATAATCAATTTTCCCCTCCTGTCAAAATCAACACTACGAGATGGCTCACCTGAGGGAAAATTGACAGGTGTTACTGGGGGCGAAATTAATAATTGGGTGGGGCGGGGGGAGATTATTATAACTTACTCTTTGTGCTCCGTGGCACCACCATTATGATATTTTCTGCACGATGAGAATTAGCTATCGAACTCCCAAAGTATTATGTGGAATATCATGCGAGTGTCACGTGGTATTTTTCCGGTTATTTATTAGTAATTATTTTATTACTAATTAACTTATTATCTTATTCTATTACTAATTTTTACTAATTAATCAGAGTGGTTTTACTTGTCTCTGTAAAGTTATATACTATGTCTTCTTTTATTTTTCCTTTTATATATATTTTTTTTGAGTCATTCGTACAAATCGGAATTTAGTTCTTTGGCATAAACAATAGTATTACGGTATTTAGCAGATATTCTAATGAATAAGATTCATATGCTACTTTTGTTATACAGTGCGATATTTATAAATAAATAAATAGATAAAAAAGTAAATATATATATATATATATATATATATATATATAATATATATATATATGTGTGTGTGGTGTGTGTGTATATATATATATATTATAATATATATATATATATATATATATATTATATATATATATATATATAATATATATAATTAAATTAACATAATTATGTATATCGCATACAATAAAACAAGTAAAATATAGTGGTGGTGTGTGAGAGAGAGAGAGAGAGAGAGAGAGAGAGAGAGTGTATATATATGATTCTCAAAGAAACAGTTACGTAAATAGATACATATTCAAATATACTTAACGAGACAGGCATTAGAATGCGCGTTTCCTCGCGTCCACATATACTTTACACATACAGCAACAACGGTCATAATTCCTGGCATAAACCAAACGAATGAACGTTAACAAAGATCATTATTGTAGCTTTCGTAATCACCCGTTTCGCTGAATCATAATCGGGCCGATTAAAAGCGCGCTAAGCCCGGATATCGGGTGGCTGATTTTATCGCGCCCGATGTATAGCCACTAAATAAAAACGGGCCATCAATAATAAATAAGAGATACGGCCTGCATTGCATCGCGTTCTCAGCAGCTATGTACCTTGGTGGGTGGTGAACAGGGCGATGAAGACAGTAACTTACGGGTTACAAGGGAGTTTGCATCCTTCGGACGGCGACATTATTCGCCCCAACAGCCGTAAATCACGAGTATTATGAACTGCTAGATGAGGAGGAATGTATTAGTCGAATTTAACGGTAGTCGTTGGAAGTGCTACAGTTTTATTTGTTGCTAGTTCAGAAAACTAACAAGTCAAAATGCTTCGGAGTTTCCTCGGCGCATTCGAATTTTCTTTACTTCGTATGTTCAGGCCCACCGAAAATAGATGTATAGCTTTCGGTGATCTCGGTATAATGCTGTATGAGGCGCGGCCCATGAAGCTTTAGCCACGGGGCAGTATGGTGGCGTGGCCTATATCGTTACCTGACGCACGGTTATGGCAATCTTTAAAATTAAATAAATTAAAAACTACTGAGGCTAGAGGGTTGAAATTTGGTATGTTTGGTGATTGGAGTGTGGATGATCTACATACTGATATACAGCCTTTTAGCTTCAGTAGGTTTTAATAGGTGAGGGCGGACAGAAAAAGTGCGGACGGACAGACAAAGCCATCTCAATAGTTTTCTTTTCAGAAAATTTTAAAAAAATTATTAGAAGTTAAAGAAATTCTGAGATACTTCTACACTTATTTCAGGAACTGAATAACAGAGGTTGCAGGAATTCATAGATATTCTTAGTTATTTCAGGAACTGGGTGACAGAGGTTGTCTGAATTCTTAGATATTCTTAGTTATTTCAGGAACTGGATGACAGAGGTTGTTTGAATTCCTAGATATTCTTAGTTATTTCAGGAGCTGGATGACAGGGGTTGTTTGAATTCCTTGTTATTCTTAGTTACTTCAGGAACTGGATGACAGAGGTTTTTTGAATTCTTAGATATTCCTAGTTATTTCAGGAACTGGATGACAGAGGTGTTTAATTATTTGATATTCTTAGTTATTTCAGGAACTGGATGACAGAGGTTTTTTGAAGTCTTAGATATTCCTAGTTATTTCAGGAACTGGATGACAGAGGTTGTTTGAATTCCTTGATATTCTTAGTTACTTCAGGAACTGGATGACAGAGGTTTTTTGAAGTCTTAGATATTCCTAGTTATTTCAGGAACTGGATGACAGAGGTTGTTTGAATTCATAGATATTCTTAGTTATTTCAGGAACTGGATGACAGGGGTTGTTGGAATTCATAGATATAGTTATTTCAGTATTTCGAAACCACCTGAAAACATTTCTCTATGTATTTTCGTACATCTTAGAATATTGTAAACCATGGACCATCCTTCAACAAAAACTTGCACAAGGCGATGTCTTAGAAGCCACTGGACATTTTTTTAATAAACGTTGACATAGGTTCTTAGGTTTTTTGGAAATAGAATGCTGGACAAAACAATTAATTCATAAATACAACCACATTCATTTACTACATTCAATTTAATATACAGAATAGCATTACTTGATCATTCTTTCTCAAGCAAGAATTTTTTGTTTCTCAAAATAAGAAAAAAAAAGTCCTTGCGAAAACCTAAAAAAAAAACAAGAGTTCGGTTCTTGACAGTCAACACCCCAAAAGTGAGACCAGGTGTCTTCTAGGGGGGAGGACAGAAATTGGGACTGGTCCTGCTGCTCTCTATCTACAGGAATGGCGTCTCGGGAGATATCGGGTCGGAAATTGGACTTGTTGCAAAATCAGCCGAGTGACAGGGAGCGATTAAGGATTCGAGATTGTACGGATTTACAATGCAGATTGGAGGTTCCATACGGTCCTTACAATGGCAGAATTTATCCGTCAGCTGATTATGTAAATTAAAATCTCTGAGGGAGAGATGAAGAAGAAGAATAAGGAGAAGAAGAAGAAGAAGAAGAAGAAGAAGAAGAAGAAGAAGAAGAAGAAGAAGAAGAGAGAGAGAGAGAGAGAGAGAGAGAGAGAGAGAGAGAGAGAGAGAGGATTATATTATATCAATCGTAATATGTCAACATCAATCGGAAAAAGTAGAAGACGACGACTCGAAAGAGAAAGGATTATATTATATCAATAGGAAAATGTCAACATCAATAGAAGAAGAAGAAGAGAGAGAGGAGGAGGAGGAGGAGGGGAGGAGGAGGAGGAGGAGGAGGAGGAGGACTGAGACTCGAGAGAGAATTAATTATATTCAATCAATCGGAAAATGGCAGCACTTGTGATATAAAGAAGATAAACAGATATAAACATTTAAGATGAAGGAATCATACTACATAAGACGACCTATTAACAATAGTCATAACCTCTATATAAGGTCCCTTAGATGAAGTCTTTAAGATAAAAGAGGTTAATTAAAATACCTTGCACAGCGAAAAGCCGATCAGCGGACATGCTAGATGATCTCTTAGCTTCCTTATAGGTCAAGTGGGGCGGCCATATATGCCTGGTAAAAGGGGTTGGTAGATTAGGTGTCGTGTTATATACATACATTACATACATATATATATATATATATATATAATATATATATATTATATATATATAATACATATATTATATAATATATATATATAATATATATATATATATTATATATAATATATATATATATATGCATGTATGTACGTATATTATATATATATATATATATATATATATATATATATATATATATATATATATATAATATGTTTATGTGTTGTGTGTGTGTGTACATTATATATTATATATATATATATATATATATATATAATATATATAATGTATTATATATATATTTATATATATATATATATATATATTATATATACTAGTATATATATATATATATATATATATATAGATATATAGTGATATATATAATATATATATATAATATGTTAATATATATATATATATATATGTCAATGTATTAAAACCAAATGAAAAATTTAATCTTTAATCAGCCAGTAACGCAACTTAAGGCTTTAGTAGACAAATTAGCGCAGTCTCTCTCTCTCTCTCTCTCTCTCTCTCTCTCTCTCTCTCTCTCTCTTATTTTTACAGGATACAGTAAAAGTCACTGACACTGTAAATTTCTTGGAGATATATCCTTACTTTTAAAGATACTAACATTAATAAATATATTGTTTTAACTAAAGCCTTTTTTCCCTAAAAGGGATTGTCCCAGAGGGTGAGGCTGCGAGCCTTACTATTTGCTCCAAATATGGGGGCTTACGTAACTATGTTGGGGTTTTTTGTTCATGGTCACCCGTCCAAGCATTGACCACACGTATTTGAGCATTGTTCTTAGTGACGTCAAAAAAAGAACTGTAATCGCTGTTGGCTTTAAAACCTCTTAACTAAATTACGCTTGTTTTTTTTTTATAGTCACCCGTCCAAGCAATGACGAGACGTATTTGATCATTGTTGTCAGTGTAGTCAAAAAACTGTAATCGCTGTTGGATTAAAAACCTCTTTACTAAATTACGTTTTTTTATGGTCACCTATCCAAGCAATGATCAGACGTTTTTTATTATTGTTGTTAGTGTTGTCAAAAAAAACTGTAATCGCTGTTGGATTAAAAACCTCTTTACTAAATTTGGTTTTTTTTATGGTCACCCGCACAAGCAATGACCAAATGTATTTGATCAATAATGTTAGTGTCGTCCTTTTAAAGGAAAGTCTTTGTCCGAGTAATAACAGAAAAAAGAAAACAAAAGAGAGTAAGCAACAGAAACGAGAGACGATAAACAGAGAAGCGCGTGAAATAGCAAAAAATTTTCAATACTGCGTCGAGTGATTTATATTGACAACAGAAACTGCCAATCTCTCTCTCTCTCTCTCTCTCTCTCTCTCTCTCTCTCTCTCTCTCTCTCTCTCCTTTTTTCTTCCTTCAACAGAGAAGGAATGCAAACTTGCCTTACATGGCCAGCAGAAAAAGTGCAAACGTGAAATTGCGCGAAATCATAGACAACTCCCATCCTATTTCATAATCAAAACAAGAAGAGTCATTCCGGCCTGGGCCAGGCATCCTACACCGCAATCCTTTCGGGAGATCCTTCGCTGATTTTCCTGTGAATTTCTTGAGCATCCTTCTTCGCCGCTCATTTCGCTTACTTGGGATTTCAGGGCTTCGGGCTCACTCACGCCCCCACCGACTTGTCATTATTGAAGCTCTATACTTATCGGCGTGGCCGTTTCTGCTTTTGCCAAATTTTGTATATTCTGCGCTCGCTAATTATTTTTCCTTTCCACCTCTGGCTCGCTTCTTTTTTTCTTTTTTTTTGTCTACTTTCCTTGTTTTTATTTGTTGCTTTCGCTTTTTGTACGTGTATCAGGCGTGGGGTGTGTATTTCGAAGTGAGGTAATGTTTCCTTAAACCACAATTTAGAAATCCAATAATTATGGGAAAAAAATATTATGAAGAACTGCTGCATAAACAATGCGAGTCTCTCTCTCTCTCTCTCTCTCTCTCTCTCTCTCTCTCTCTCTCAACCCTAAACATCATCACAGTTACATTCACTTGCTATAAACGGAGCCTTCCTGAGAATATGGTTAATTGGAATTCAAGCTTCCTGAGAATATGGTTGATTGGAATTCAAGGTTCCTGAGAATATGGTTGACTTGAATTCAAGCTTCCTGAGAATATGGTTGATTGGAATTCAAGATTCCTGAGAATATGGTTGACTTGAATTCAAGCTTCCTGAGAATATGTTTCATTGGAATTCAAGCTTCCTGAGAATATGGTTGATTGGAATTCAAGCTTCCTGAGAATATGGTTGATTGGAATTCAAGCTTCCGGAGAATATGGTTGACTTGAATTCAAGCTTCCTGAGAATATGGTTGACTTGAATTCAAGCTTCCTGAGAATATGTTTCATTGGAATTCAAGCTTCCTGAGAATATGGTTGATTGGAATTCAAGCTTCCTGAGAATATGGTTGATTGGAATTCAACTTCCTGAGAATATGGTTGATTGGAATTCAAGCTTCCTGAGAATATGGTTGACTTGAATTCAAGCTTCCTGAGAATATGGTTGATTGGAATTCAAGCTTCCTGAGAATATGGTTGATTGGAATTCAAGCTTCCTGTAAAGTCTGGTTTACATGAATTCAAGCTTCCTGTGAATATGGTTTACTTGAATGCAAGTTAGTTTTTTTTTACTTTCATCTCTAGGATAAAAATGCTAATTTTTTTATGTTCTTGAAGAAAAAATTCAGTTTTATCTGAAGGGAAAAAAAGGCAATTTTACACAAAAAATCAGTTTCATCTTGAGGTAAAAAAAAATGCTAATTCTTTTAGTGTTCTTGAAGGAAAAAATAATTTTATCTCAATGCCAAAAAAATTATAATTCTTTTTAGTGCTCTTGAAGAAAAAATTAGTTTTATCTGAAGAAAGAAAAAAAAGGCAATTTCTTATATAAAAAGTTGTTTTTTTTTTAAATCGGTCTCATCTCAAGGCACCCCCGCCAAAAAAACTTTGCAAACCACGGACTTCGTTAAACCAGAAGCTGAACTATTCATTAACACATTACACAAAGAAGAGTGAAAGATATAAACAGCTGACTTTAAGTCTATAAAGAAGCAAACAGACCCAGTCCCAGAAAATAGCGGGGCTCCTTTTAATATCAATGAAAGTCTGTGTTCGATTCTCTTCATGAATATTTCGTCGGACCCAGCTTAGCCTTTCACGAGGCTCTTGACAGATAAGGGAGGTGATGCAAAGGGTTGGTGATTGATTCCGTGATAGATGTCACCACCTGAGGCTTCGAGATTTATGATGCAAAAGTCTTGCGCCTGGATGATGTGCATATATATATATCTCCCTCTCTTGCACAGGTGTGTTGCCCTGAAAGAGCGAAGCGTTATCTCTCTCTCTCTCTCTCTCTCTCTCTCTCCTCTCTCTCTTTCTCTTTTACACCACCAGTCCATTTTACTTCTAGACTGCTGTGATGGGAGTGAATCTCTCTCTCTCTCTCTCTCTCTCTCTCTCTCTCTCTCTCTCTCTCTCTGTCACGAATATAAATATACGATTTTTATACCTTTACAAATATTAGTTCCTTTTACTTTCAGATTGCTCTAAAGTTACTGTGCTTGTTGTAAAGTTTTGGAGACTCTCTCTCTCTCTCTCATCAATATAAAGAAATAGTCTCAAGAACTTCAATCCTATCAGGACTTTTTACTGCTAGATTGTTCTTTAGTAAGTTATTGATAGAATTCCCTTATAACGTGAATAAGCTTAACTATTTGACAGTGATACGGCAGAGATTATAAAACAATTTGTCTTTTAGTATTAGCCTTTTTTTGGGCCTTTTTCCATATGAAAACATCACAGATAGACACACACAGGGATATATATATATATATATATATATATATATATATATATATATATATATATATATATATATATATCTGTGTGTGTGTGTGTGTGTGTGTGTATGGTGTCCATAAAGTCCCAGTACCATTACAAGTATTTATTGCTCAGAAACCATAGAACATAGAGTAATGCAGTTTTTTGTAGAATGTTCTACATTTCCTTAAGTTTACATTCAGAGCACTACATTCTACAAAACTTTGCATTACTCTTTGTTATATGGCTTCTGAGCAATGAATACTTGTAATGGTACTGGGACTTTATGGACACCCTGTATATATATTTACACATATACGTGTATGCGTGTATATTTGTGTATTACGAAAATGGCCCAAAATCCAGCTCATCATTTTTGAGTAAAAGTAAACCTCCGGTCTTGCAGTTTTGTCAGAAAGACATCTGACATCTGGAAAGGGTACTGACAAGGGAACAATGGCGGAACAGCAGATCCCAGGCATGTAAGCACTGATACTATCATCTCTGTAGGCATAAGCTAGTCTTCAGCCGGTCTCAGATGTTCTGATGATAAGCCCTCTGCAAAAGGGAACTTCTAGTCTAATTTATCACGACGTATTGTTAACTAGTCAGGATGCTTTTGTGTTGTGCTAAGAAAAAGGAGATCAACTAAATTCTGTTCGCCTCCCAACATTATGCATATATGTTTTTTTTCCCGTTATTTTTATTCCTTAAATATTAATGTATGTGGCTTATGCTGAAGATAAGTTGTTTATTTATTTATTTATTTATTTATCTATATATTATTATTATTATTATTATTATTATTATTATTATTATTATTATTATTATTATTATTATTATTATTAATTATTATTATTATTATTGGGCACAATTTTCCAGTATTCGAAAATGATGACAAATGGTTGCAGGTCCGCAATAATATCGCATGGTAAAGTAAAATAACGTCTTGTAATAGATAATAAAAGCTTTCGAACCTAGTACAAGGTTCAAAGACTTTAAACTTCACATGCGATAGTATTGTGGACCTGCAACCATTATTATTATTATTATTATTATTATTATTATTATTATTATTATTATTTATTATTATTATTATTATTATTATTATTATTATTATCTGTTTGAACAAGAAAATATTGCTTGGTCATTTCCAAATCATTGTTTAAAATGAAAGTAGAGCTCATGGCTTCATAATAATTTGTCGTATTTTTGCAGTTTTATTTTTTTTATTTTTTTGCAGTTAAAGGTTAATGCGTTTAATTAAATTTCATATTATTGTCTGCTACCCATGGCCTGTTTGCCTCTGATTTTTCTTCAGTTTTATGCACATTTATTTTCAATTTATTATTCTCTACTCGTTATTTTATCTGTTAAATGTTAGACTTCCTATATTATATTCAAAACAATTTTATTTAACTTCTAATATCGTTTACTTTACGATTTGTAGAAAATGAAAATTTAATCTCAATTGAATCATTTGTATAATGGAAATCCTTTTAGAATAAATTTGTGGAGGAAAAAGTAAAAACGCCTAACCATAGATTTAAAAAAAAATGGAAAATAAATCACACGATTATCTTCAATTATCTTGAGGTCGACCTTAAGACATATTATTCAGTGCCTGTCTTTCTCTCTTCTGCCCCTCTTTTTAACAATCCGACCGCGATCCATTAGCAGTGAAATCCACAATTAAGCGTACATAAAACGAAATTAATGGGCGGCTTGAGATGGGCGGGGGCTGGCAGCAGCCTTTGTCTTGTAGCCATGGGTGTAAATAGTGGAGATTTGAAAAATCATTGAAAGACATTTTTGGTTTGGGGAAGTGCGGGACGCTCACTAAGCACCGATTCCGGACGCATAGTCACCGATCAGGATTTCGACAATGGAATTGCATGAATTTAAAGGAATAGCGGATCTGGGACCTATGAGTGTCAGGACAAAGAAATCGAGAGTTAAGAAGATTTCCAAGGTATAACTCGAGAATAACTACGGAACACTTTTTAGAAGAGGGAGGGAAATATGATAGATGAAAGCGAATACGAACGGAGATACAGTAAAGGAAACGAAAGGAGTTGCAGCTAGGGGCCGAAGGGACGCCACAAAGAACCTTTAAGTCGTGCTTACAGTGAAACACGGGAGGTTCACTGACGGCGCTACCTACCTACGCGCAGGCGCAGTATGAAGCTTTCTTTTGTTCTAAAATAATTATTGACATCGTCGATCCTGAGAACAGGAATTTTGAAGATAATAAGCCATTACTTTCGAGAGCATTTCATTGATTTCTTTATCAAACCGCTACTATGACTGTCATACTTATTAATAACAGTATTAGAAGCAGTAATCAGAACCGTAGCTGGACTGGTAATATTTTTTGTTACAAGGTCATCTACGAATCCCCAAATTCCCATGGCAAGCATCTGCAAGAGGCGAAACCCCCACCCCTCCCATCCCCCAGAAGACCGTGGCCAATAGTCGATCAGTGAACTCCACCCATAGTCAGCCAATCTTTCGCAGTCACCCCCTCCCCCCGCCCCTCCGCGTCAAGCAACAGACGATGCCCCGGTCATTTGGGCGGGTTGAACTTTCAAGACATTACGGCAACGTGGCATTTTCCCCTCCAACGTTAATTACAAGGTGAAATAACTAAGGAAACGAAGGAGCTTTTGGACCGAACCCACACGGAAAGCAGAAGAGTCTTAAAAACAAAAGTTCGAATTCAGTATACCGTATTTCACCAAGCAAAATGTTTTGCAATTCTTGCTTTTTCGTTTTGTAATTCGTTCTTTTTCCCATGCTTGCTTGTTTAGTGTAGGCAGGTATAATTTGGGATGTAAATACGTGTATCTTTCGGGGATAGTCGAGTATTTTCATTATATATTTTTCCTCAATTTACATGACGGCAATAATTATCGTAACGTTGACAAGTATCTCTTTTACAAACTTACTGTTTAGTGGAGGCAAGTATAATAGGATATAAATACGTGTATCATTTGGGATAGTCGAATATTTTTATATATTTTTCCTTATTTAGGTGAGTGAAATAATTTGCTTAATATTGACAAGTATCTCTCACTCAAACTTACTGTGTTTAGGAGAGGCAGGAATAATTCACAATTTACATACTATACTTTCCCTTATCATTTAGGTGCTCATTTGTATCCTGACGATTGCAACACCAGAATTATTTTGTTCTCTCTCACCCTTTCCCAAGATGCCTTTCTTTAAGGTAGGTGGTTAAATTCACGATATTAATACGCGTATCATTCAGGAATAGTCACTGATTTTATTCATAGTTTTAGTTATCGTTTAGACGATAACAATAAGTAACCTAACGATTACAAGAGAGCTAACAAATTAAATTCACCAATGTTCTTAAAGTTAACTTTTGCTTTTGTTCAGTGAAATAGAGCTAGTTTCCGGTCAGGTGAAAAACCGTGAAAAATAATATTAATAAGGAAAAGAGAGAGAATTAAAACCTTCAAATCATTTTTCCAAGGTCCTATGGACAAATTAATTTAAAATTGTCGATGAGATTCTAAGCTGAAACTAACATTTTTGCTTTCTTGTCCCTTGATAATCTAAATTAAATTTAAATGCTGATGTAAAATAATAATAGGAAACTAATGAAATCACTTAAAATAGCTATTTGAAAATGACGTACACGCAAATTCACGTACACCAGCATAAGAAAAAAAAGGTGTAAGTGGCATAACTGCTTCTCTCGTTTTTTTATAATCTGACAGGACCTACTTAGGAGTACGTATGTAAATCTGAAATTTTATGAGCATGCGTATGCTAATCGTTTTAACAGTGGCGCATTTTGTACCACTGGCAATATTTTACCGCTAAATATATTGTCAGAAATGTTGATAGATAACCAGTAGGATATTTTTCTGAAGGATGTGTCTTGATTCGATTCGAGAATGGCAACTCGTAGTAACTATTAATCTTATGTTAACGTTAGAGAATCATATTTGCATATTCCTTTGACAGCTGAACTCGAACGTCTCTGAATAAATGTATTATCTTATGAAACAGAAGACGATGGGATTAATATACACATATATAAAGATTTTTATTTCAATTTTAGTCAGTATATTTGCAAAATAATATACACAAAATATTTAATTTCAACTTTAGTCGGTATATTTGCAAAAGCATATTCATAAATTATTTCATTTTAATTTGATCAGTATATTTCCAGCATATATATAAAATATTTCATTTTAAGTTTAATTCATCAGTATATTTGCAAATGGCACGAACATAAAAAATTTCATTTTAACTATAGGCAGTATATTTTCAAAATCATATACATAAAATATTAAATTTTGAATTTATTTAATCAGTATAATTGCAAAAGGCATGTACATAAAATATTTCATTTTAACTATAGTAGCTATATTCATTACATTTTCAAAATAATAGACATGAAATATTTCATTTTACCTTTAGTCAATATATTTCCAAAATAAAAAGATATTCAGATTTCCGCCAATATATCTACACAAAACGCCCCGAACTACTAAAGAGATGGTCACATATTACATTATTCAAATTCATGGTGCGGTATTATTCTTCTTGATTCATGCTAAAACCACAGGCGGAAAGACAGAATTGACGTAAGATTTACAAATCAATATCTCTATCACGGACGACTGAAAACTAAGATTTATTTATTAGTCGGTAAGCATCGCTGCTGCGAATATATTCATTGCGCATGCGTCAGGCAGGGGAATATCATCCTGGAGGGAGCAGGTTAGGAGTAGTTGGGCGAATTATTTATTTAATTTTTTTATCTTGCCATCCACGAGAAATAATTAATTACTTTTCAACTGTCATATAATTGTTATTCTTGATATTTTTCTTATTCTTGCGTCTTTTCTGGTCTATTGAATTCCTAATGAATTGTAAAGCATTTAAGGTATGCATGCAATAAGTAGGTAATAATAACTCAGATTTTCATACTTAAACTCGCCTGCTGTTTGTAGTCATTTGTACACGTAAAATCAGTCTATTTATGCAGCCATGTACAGATACTGATTACACAGGGAAATATAGTCACACATGCATTATATGTGCATATACATAATATATATACATATATATATATATATATAATATATATATATATATATATATATATATATATATATATTATATATATTTGTTTGTTTGTTTGTGTGTGCGTGTGTGAATTACTGACACCCCCCAAAAAAAAAAAACTCTTATGCAAACGTTTAACGAAACCTCCTGTCAATTTATAGCTCTCATTACGTCCGAGGCAGATAGATATCCGAGGGAGGCCGATCCTCTTGCAAAATCATCATTAGCGCAGATTCCGAGCCGAAACCCGAAGCGGGTTCGAGAAGGGATCCGAACAATTGTTGTTGTTCCGAATTCAGATGTTTTGCAGCAGAGAGTTAATGGCTGGGTTAAAATTCTCGAGTTAATAAGCCATGTAATCGCGTGTATAATAATCACTTCTCTTAATTTGTCTTGTTTTTTTTTTCTGTGGCCAGATCATATCCTATGTCTGCGTAGCTTAAGCCAACTGGGTTCTGTTCTGTAAGCGACTTTAATGAAGATTCGAAATAGATTGGTGTACAGGAATCAGAAACGAGTCATTTTTTTGTTTAAAAGCAGAAACGTTTTCCAAGTCTGAAGATGCTTCACGTTTCGTTTCACCTTTTTCTGTTTCTCAATTGAAAATATATTTCCCCGTAAAACACCACCACCACCATGACGAATCCGGAACGATCAAGCAACAAGTCTGGCGATACTCGTAAAATTTAGGACACTCGTAAATATTAAGAATGCTAATGATATGGCGTCGTCATTGATATACCCTAATTTATGGTCGAGATCCTCCTGGTCTCGTTCTTATTGACTGAGTTAAGACGGAGACTACGATAGCGAGGGCAGTGGTATTCGTGGGTTTCTGTATTATCAAAATCTTAAAAAAAAAAAACGCTATTCGTGTTTCGAGGGCAGTGGAATTCATGGGTTTTTAGATTGTTAAAATCTGTAAAAACTACAATTCGTGTTGCGATGGCAGTGGTATTCATGGGTTTTTAGACTGTCAAAATCTTTAAAAACTTCAATTCGTGTTGCGTTGGCAATGGTACTCATGGGTTTTTAGATTGTCAAACTCTTTAAAAACTCCAATTCGTGTTACGTAGGCAGTGGTATTCATGGGTTTTTAGATTGTCAAACTCTTTGAAAACTCCAATTCGTGTTGCGTTGGCAATGGTACTCATGGGTTTTTAGAGAGTCAAACTCTTTAAAAACTCCAATTCTTGTTACGTAGGCAGTGGTATTCATGGGTTTTTAGATTGTCAAACTCTTTAAAAACTCCAATTCGTGTTACGTAGGCGGTGGTATTCATGGGTTTTTAGGGCATTAAAATCTATAAAATCCCAATTCGTGTGGTCTTGTCCGTTGAATTTGGCCTGAATGGGGTCCCTCCTTGAACCAAAACTTGAAGAACAAGTGGAGGGCTCTAATTTCGAAATGAGTTCGACTGCTATATTGGTCCTCAGCCCAGGAGGAGGTAATGGGACAGCCAATACAAGAACCTAAATAGTCCAGGGGTTATTGACATTAAATGGGGCAGAATACCACCAGGTATCAACCATTACCTCAAGATAAAAGAGGTAATGGTTGATAAGTAAAAGTGTACGGTTAGATTACCGAGAGGCCGACCCAGGAACACAAAAGGGACAATAGATATCATGGGCAAGAGTAGCATCTCCTCACCATTCCCTCGGTCCCTAGGGTACCGAGGGGTATCCTAAGGGATACCAAGGGGGTGCCTAAGGGCTCCCTTGTCCCTCCCTCACTGTCTGAATTCAGAATAACCGTCGCTAATGCAGCCGACGGCCTTACGCTCCTCGTCGGCCGCCGGAGAATGGAGCCCTCGTCTGAAACTTTAAAAAGAAGATTGAATATCCACGCTTCTCTAGGCCACACGAAAGGAGTGAGTGGAGGAGGAAGAGGAGGAGGAGGAGGAGGAGGAGGAGGAGAAGGAGGAGAAGAAGAAGAAGAAGAAGAAGAAGACACTCTTCTCACATCTCAAAGACACGGCGTGAAATATCCTTTTAATTTTTTTTTCTTCTCTCGAGGTCTAAGACAGTCAATCCCGAGGATCTATCTAACGATCTCCGGAGAGAATCCTTTTAGCCTCTCGTCCGTCCGTCTGTCTGTCTGTCTGTCTGCTTGAAGAGCTCTTGAGGAGTTGCTGTCATGGGATAAACTTACGGCCACCCAATTTAACGCGCGATAAAAACCTCTTGATATCAGTTCATTACCGAGTAACAGCTCGTGGCCGGAGGGTGATAGCTAAGTATGAGCGGTATTTAGTGAAGACAGAGGCCTCGTTAATGGAAACCGCGCTACGACGAGGGTTGTGGGCACCTTGTTAATATAATCTTTCCTCTGGAGTCCTCTTCAACATGTTGTTAAACCATGGACGTCGATATGCATTTTTGTTAATCCATGGACGTCGTATGTAATTTTGTTAAAACATGGACGTCGAAGACGTTTTTTTAAAACATGGACGTCGAATACATTTTCGTTAAACATGGACGTCCAAATTTTTGTTTTTTTTTTGTTTTTGTTAAAATACCATGGACGTCACGGGGAAATGCATTTTGGTTAACCATTTTGGCGTCGAAATACATTTTTGTTAAACCATGGACGTCCAAATGTGTTTTTGTTATACCATGGACGTCGAAATGCATTTTTGTTAAACCATGGACGTCCAATTTTTGTTTTTTTGTTAAACCTACCATGGACGTTCGGAAATGCAATTTTTTGTTAAAGCCATGGACGTCGAAATAACATTTTTTGTGAAACCATTTTTGACGTTCCAAATGCATTTTTTGTTAAACCATTGGGACGTTCCGAAAATGCATTTTTGTTTAAACCATGGGCGGGGGGACGTCCGAAATGTGTTTTTGTTAACCATGGAACGTCCAAATTTGGCAATTTTTGTTAAACCATGACGTCCAAATGCATTTTTGGGTTAAAAAATACCATGGGACGTCGAAATAGTACATTTTGTTTAAACCAGGACGTCGATAGGCATTTTTGTTATTTTTAACCTGGACGTCGAAATCCATTTTGTTAAAACCATGGACGTTCAAAAATGTGTGTTTACCATGACGTCCTAAATGCATTTTTGGTTAAACCATTGGACTCGAAATACATTTTTTGTTAAACCATGGACCCTAAATGTGTTTTTATTTTTGTTAAACCATTGACGTCGAAATGCGTTTTTTTAAACCATGGACGTCAATGCATTTTTGTTTAAAACCATGGACGTCCAAAATGCCATTTTTGTTAAACATGACGTCCGAAATACTTTTTGTTAAACCAGCTCCAATGCATTTTTGTTAAACCATGGACGTCCGAAATGCATTTTTGTTAAACCATGGACGTCCAAATGCATTTTTGTTAAACCATGGACGTCGAAATGCATTTTTGTTAAACCATGGACGTCGAAATACATTTTCTCGTTGGTCCGATGTAATGACAATGATATATGGAAACCAGTTCGGTAGGTTGAATAGGTACGCAGAAAAAAAAACCCTTAGAAGCATTTCTCTACGATATAGAATTTTATCATGTTGATAAAATTAGGGTCATTCGCTGCCATGCAGAAGACGAACCCTATTCATATAGAACAAAATGACGGGGGCCATTGACTTGACACTCAGGTTTCCTAAGAATATCTGGTGTTCGTTTTAAATCAGCAAAGATCTTGGTTTACCCAAAATAACCCAGGAGAAATTAGTTTATTAGTGTACGTCCCCTAGTACTGCATCTTAAGTCGTTCATTCATAGAGAATTCGAACTGAAATGAGTGAACAAACTTTTTAGCTGGGGCGTTTATTCTGTAAAAAAAAAAAAAAAAAAAAAAATCCACCCAATACCGGAAAATATGGCATTTTATTTTTTCGATGATATTGACATTATAAGTCATAACCTTAATCTGTGGAAAACTGAGTATCTTTCAAGATGAGGTAATGAAAATGTTTTATGTTTTGCGGATAAAGCCTTGATAATTAAGCAGTGTCCATGTTCAGATTTATGTCGTAATTTAATGAATTTTTCTTAATTATTTTCCTGCCATTCGTTTTTGACTCTCCGGCGTCTTTCTAAAAGAATTAATAAATCATGAAGGTTTTGCGTTATTGTTAAGAGGAAGTAAAAAAAAATCGTTATGAGCACGAAATCTTTTCGAAAAGGAACTGTCTGAATTTGAAAAATTGTGGATTTATTTCTCCAGGAAAAATTGTGGATTCATTTCTCCAGAATCAGAATATACCGCGGGAGGTTCTTTCATTCCGGTTCGACTGTCCGTTCCAGTTTCCAGGGATATCCTGCTTCGTGTTAGATGGCTGAAAGAAGCACTGTGGACCAGTGTTATGCGTCAGTCATAATGGAATGGGAAAAACTTCACATCAGCAGCGCGCTCTCTCTCTCTCTCTCTCTCTCTCTCTCTCTCTCTCTCTCTCTCACATATTTCCATTTTTCATTTTGCGTGTCTGGCGGCCTATGTCATTCCTCTCTCTCTCTCTCTCTCTCTCTATCAACTGTTGAATACACGCCAAAAAAAAAGTTGGTATCCTAATGTTACACCTTTAAAACCTTTACTGTCCATTTCTCCTTCGTCCTTGAAGGACCTTATAGGTCCCAGAGATTGGCCTTCTTCGTCAATTTTATGTTCCAATTACAGTTCCTTGAAGTGCCTTAGTGGCGTGGTCGGTATGGTGTTGGCATACCACCTCGGTGGCCGCGAGTTCGATTCTCGGGCATTCCATTGAGGCATTAGAGATGTGTATTTCTGGTGATAGAAGTTCACTCTCGACGTGGTTCGGAAGCCACGTAAAGCCGTTGGTACCGTTGCTGAATAACCACTGGTTCCATGCAACGTAATAACACAATGCAAACAAAGAACAACTACGCGGCGTTTAACGAAGAAGAAAAATATAGACGAAAGAATAATAAATACATAAAAAAAACATAAAACGTTCTTGATAAATTCTCGAAACCTCTGCCCAGATGGTACGTCTTTGTCGAGTCCAAATTGCTCGCAACCGGGCGTCCAGTTTTTATCTGTTAAGGACTAATTATAAAGCATTGTTCTTTTCATTGGTCGGCGTGGCACTCCATTAAGATAGAATCTGGCCGGGGAGGCATTTGACTATTGAATCCCTATCGTCGGGTAATAAGCGCCCCATGCAATGCCCGAGAAGGAGCGCCCGACGAAATATCGTCCCAGATGAAGAAGGCTTTGCCCTGCTGTGGGTGGTTTTTCCATTTCCTCGTACCTCAGATAAGAGGCGCGATGGACGGCTGCCCCGAGAGACTCCAGGTGGAGGACTCAACAGAAGGAATGTCGGGAGAGGAGAATGAGTGAGAAGGATATAACGAGGCGGAATAGGATTATGTAGAGACTGCGAGTTTAAACGATACGTTCGTACGAATGTTTTTGTAATGACGAGTATGTTAGTTTGCATTTTAAATGAAGCTGAGGGAGGCCATTCTCTCCTAGTCATAGACCATCATAAAAATTTTCCAAAAGAGGGACAACGAAACAACATACTTTTAGGCCAACCAACCAAAAATAGCCTTCCGAGTTAGAGCATAGCTTGGGAACTTCAAATCCGAGAAATCAATTTCATTCTTAAGAGTTATTTAAGACATGCGACATCACATGTGTTTAGCCAGTGTCAGATTCATTTTACCTGATGAATTTAGGTTTTTAACTTTTTATGAGGAAATTAAGTTGACCAACTGTGGCTAATTGCCGATCCTTATAAGGACCTCACGTGCTGGGGTTAATTATAAGTAGCTGATAAACCTGTGAACTTCCGAACCAGTATGGGGGGAAACGTTCTATCACTGAGCCAAAAAAAAGAATAAAAGAAAATAAAAGTTTCTGTATTATGTATCGAGATCCCACAAGAAAAGACGTAAAGAGGAGGTAGAAGTACAAAATAAATCTGAAGTTTGCTACGGCAAGATGAATAGAGGTGGCATATAAAGAATAATTACAATCTCCCCAGATTTGCACTCTTAGTTCCAATAACAACTGAAAAGTCAGTGAATTCAGGCTGGTTACGTTATGTGTTTCCTACCTAGAGAGGTTTGAAGATTATTTAAAGCACTAGATAACCAGGTTGGCATTGCTTTGTCAAAGGAACAGACTGAAATAGTAGTTTAGACGACTAGATGATTGTGTCAGCATCGTTTTGTCAGAGAAATAGACTGAGATAGAAATTCGTTTAGACCACTAGATGACTACGTCAGCACTACTTTGTCAAAGGAATAGACCAAGGATTGTACTTAGTTTAAACCTTTACATGACTACGTTAGCACTGCTTTGTCAAAGGAATAATCTAAGGATTGTACTTGGTTTAGTACTTTGTCAAAGGAATAGTCTAAGGATTGTAATTGGTTTTAAAAAATTACAAGTCTACGTTAGCACTACTTTGTCAGAGGTATAGACTGAGGTTTATACTTTGTTCAGACCATTAGCTAAACACGTCAGTACTACTTTGTCAAAAGGAACAGACTTGGGTTTGTACAACCTGGTTTAAACAGCTAGATAACTACGCCTGCACTACTTTGTCAAAGTAACAGACTGACCTTTGTAGTTTGTCTAGACCACAAGAAAACTACGTCAGCAGCATCGCTTTATCAAAGGAATAGACTGACATAAACAAAGACCTATCAGTGTAGCAAGATCTTCTCCCTCTCGTGGGGTATAAGCATGATAGATTCGTACGACAAGGCCGCTTAAAACCAAAGCGATTAGAGGCATTCAGCTTAATTCGTTGTAGCGAGGGACTGACCGTTATATCAACCGAGCCGCGGTACGTGTAGACTATAACGAATCATTTATTGACCGTGCCAAGTGCTGCGCCCCGCGCGAGAGGCGGAGTTTCATGTGCGCAAACAAAGCTGCCAGACACTTGAATTGATGCGATGCCGTCGACATCTCCGAAACACCCATGTGTTAATGAAGGGAATAACCCTTGGTCAGGCCGTCTCTCCTCCCTAACCCTTCCCTTCTTCCCTTCTTCCCTTCTTCCCTCCTCTTCTTCCAGTCTCTAGCCGTTTTCTCCTTCCCTTCTCTAACCCTTCCCTTGCCTCCTTACCTTCCCTTCCCTCCTTACCTTCCCTTCTTCCCTTCCCTTCCCTTCCCTTCCCTTCCCTTCCCTCCCTACCTTCCCTTCTTCCCTTCTCTTCCCTACTTACCATCCCTTCTTCCCTTCCCTTCCCTCCTTAACTTCGCTTCTTGACTTCCCTTCCCTCCTTAACTTCCTTTCTTCCCTTTTCCCTTCCCTTCTTACCTTCCCGTCTTCCCTTCCCTTTCCTCCTTACCTTCCCTTCTTCCCTTTTCTTCCCTCCTTACCTCCCCTTTTTCCCTCCTTTTCTTCCATTCTTCCCACCTCTAGCCGTTTTCTTCTTCCCTTATCTTACCCCTCCCTTCCCTTCCCTCCTTACCTTCCCTTCTCGTCTTCCTCATTTCCCTCCCTTCCGAGGGGCGCCCTCCGAAGCCATTAAGGACTCCCCAGGCGTTAATTGGCCCACGCCAAAGGTTCCCATTCACGAACGCTATCTTATTTTTCGTTCGAAAGTACGATTTGATTTTCGCATTCATCTTATGATTCGGGTATTTTAAGACACTGTCATCCATTCGGGTGATCACAGTATTTTTGTTATGTTAGACATCTTGACAACGTATTAGTGACAAAAACTGAGGTAAGTGGCTCGAATCCGAATTAACAGTAGGGTAGATTCAATTATGAAATACACACAGAAGACGTGAACAGATAATCGCGAATTGATTGCAGTTGTGTATTTCTGGCTAATACGCTAATATAGTCATTCTATAAAGGAAATAGTAATATATATATATATATTATATATATATATATATATACTATATATATATATATAGAATATATATATATGTATATATATATATATATATATATATATATATATATATATATATATTATATGAATATATATATATATATATATATATATATCTTAAATATATATATTAAAATTGCAAAGCTGCTACTCGCTACTTCTCTTGGGACATTTTTCCATCTTGCTCTACAGACCATAATCACTAAAAAGAAATAATAATTCTAATATGAATTATAAAAAAATAATATTCTATTGAAACAAAATGTTATTGACGAAATTTAAAAAAAAAAAAAAAATTTATAAATTTTTCTCAAAAGACCTCTCCACATATTCATCCCCTATCGTCAAAGATAAAAAAACTGGCTTGCGTTCCCAGACCCTTCTTCTCTTCAGCCCTACGGAGGTGAACAGTTCCTCAAAAGCATCAAACCCTTAGAATTTATCATCAATAAAGCAATATACCCCTCACCCCTTCCTCGGAAGTATTATACACGCCTTCCAACCTGTTTTCTTGAGGTTAGCAAACGAAGAATAAAAGAAAAAAAAATCTTGAATTACCGCCAAGCACGTAATGCCAACGAAACTTGAAAAAACCAACCGAATGCTGATGCAGACCACAATTAAGATAAACCAGCTATGTTAGACTCTGTCGAATCTGGAAAATAGAAGGAAATTGTTCATTTCGAAAGTCCTCGGGATGGTCTTTGAACAGACTATTGGAAAACTCACGATGTTCCTCCTTAACCTAAATAAAACAAATTTTATATATGTGTATACAAACACACATACACACACACACACACACACACACACACACACACACACATATATAATATATATATATATATATATATATATAATATATATATATATATATATACATATATAGAATTATATATGTATATAATTAAATATATATGATAAAATATAACTATATATAAATATATATATATATATATATATATATTATATATATATCATATATATTATATATAAACGCATATATAATTCAAATTATATATATTAATATATATATATATATATTTATATATATATTTAATATATTAGATGCTATATATATATTATAAATTATATATAATAATAACATACCATATATACATAAATACATCATACATACATACTACATACATACATACATACATACATACATACGTATATATGTCTTCTGGGCAAGCTCCCAGAAACGAAGAGAATTACCAGGAAAACGAATCTTGACGGTGCGAAGCCCCAAAACCACCAGGATATATAGTAGTAGTTAGCAGTGTGGAGATCCATCATTACGATAGGAAGCGATGACTCAAAGGGCCTGGAAAATTAAAGGCTGGCGATACGGCTGCTCGGAACCGAATGCTGTCTAATTATTATCAGTGAAATGGTAAAAACCAGTTAAAAGAGAACAGAGCAGAGGACGCTTGGTAGATCCCACGAGGAGCTGCGGGGCTGATGGAAAACACTAGCGTAGGAGAGATAGGCCGTTCTCGGAATTTTTATCTTGACAGTAAGTAAAAAGGGATTCACTGGCCTTTTCCTCGTTTTTATTCTTATATTTTTTTGCTCTACTTACTTCAAGGGATGGAGGGAGGGAGGTAGGTGCTGTCTCCTTATCTCCCTGAAAGATTAGGAGGGCATTGCCTCTGAATATAAAACCCTATGTCCAATGGCCTGCGTTATCGGCGCTTTTTTTTTAAGGGGCGTTTCTCCTTTAACCTCTCTCTCTCTCTCTCTCTCTCTCTCTCTCTCTCTCTCTCTCTCTCTCTCTCTCATCCCTTTTTTTCGCGTCGTCTAGTCATCGGAGAGTATTGTACGTTTCTCTCAGACCCTCTGGCATTATACTTTCTGATTTCCACCAAGACCCTACGTCATTGCTCTCAGAGGGAAGACAAGTTTAACCCAAGACCTCATTCCTTTAAGTCTTACTTTGTTCAAGGTCTGTACGTAAACGGAAACAAACTAAGCAGAAAGACCGTAAAAAAAGACCTTCTAGTTTGTGGGAGTAGATTCCTGGTTTTTTTTTTTAAAGACCTTCTCCTAGTTAGTGGGAGTAGATTCCTGGTTTTTTTTTAAAAGACCTTCTCCTAGTTTGTGGGAGTAGATTCCTGTTGTTGTTTTTTTAAAGACCTAGTTTGTGGGAGCATATTACTGGGTTTTTTTAAAAGACCTTATCCTAGTTTTTGGGCAGGTAACATTAATCCTGTTTTTTTTTATTTTTTATAGACTTCTCCAAGTTTGTGGGAGTAGATTCCTGATATTTTTTAAAAGACCTTCTCCTAGTTTTTGGGAGTATATTCCTGGTTTTTTTATAGACTTCTCCTAGTTTGTGGGAGTAGAATCCTCGGTTTTTTAAAAGACCTTCTCCTAGTTTTTGGGAGTAGATTCCTGGTTTTTTTTAAAAGACCTTCTCCTAGTTTTGGGGAGTATATTCCATGTTTTTTTTAAAGACTTCTCCTAGTTTGTGGGAGCAGAATCCTGGGTTTTTTAAAAGACCTTCTCCTAGTTTTTGGGAGTACATTCCTGTTTTTTTTAAAGACCTTCTCCTAGTTTGTGGGAGTAGATTCCTGGTTTTTTTTTAAAGACCTCCTAGTTTGTGGGAGTAGATTCCATGGTTTTTTTAAAAAGAGACCTTATCCTAGTGGTTTGTGGGCGGCAGATGAAAAACCTTACACTGCCAGCCTCATTGCGCTTAAAGATTAAAATAGGATTTTGACCATAAACATGGCAGACATCGGGCTATATTAAACTATCACCGTGAAAGTCATGGAATTCAAACTCATCCTAGAGAGCAAATGTGCCCGAGTGCTTTTGTTTCATTACAGTATTTTTATAAGTCGTTATAATTATATAAATGTAAAAACGAAAGGTGCGCATGCGTTGGTATTTGCGAGGAAAAAAAGTATTGGACAATTAGAACAGATTTTAAATTGTATGCAAATATTTTTCTTTACGCAATTCATATTTCGAGTCTCTCGTAGACTTTCAAATTAACATCTCATTTACGCGCAGATGAATGGAATGTCAAGGAGCCAAAAATGTCTGGACTCTGAGTTAATATAAGTTAGAGTATTTGGTATGAATAACATAGGATTGTATCAGCTGCTAATCGAGACTATTAAGGTGATTTTTATATAGTAAATTGCCTGAAAAAGGACCTCATGCTAATAATATAACTGAAAACACTCATATATTTTTGTCCAATATTGGAATGTCCAAGTTCCTTAACTAATAAAGTTATGCCATTTGCTCAGCGCTGTTCATGGCTGGCCCTTATGAGAATTTATTTACCACGTACGGACTACTTTATCATAAATAATGTATATGTATATATACATATATATATATATATATATATGTGTGTGTGTGTGTGTGTGTGTGTGTGTGTGTGTGTGTGTGTGTGTGTGTAAATGGAGAACTTTCAAAACATGTTTTAGTTACTAGTCAATTTTTCCTGGACAAGATAGTAAAAAAAAATCGACTTGCATTCCTTAGCTAAGTGAGAGAGAGAGAGAGAGAGAGAGAGAGAGAGAGAGAGAGAGAGAGAGTAGAAAAGGTCTTTGATCACATTCAGCAATAGTCTTCTTTTAACTTTGTTATGCTCTTCCCTTAATTTTCGAGACTTTATTGTTAAGGAGATCACACACACACACACACCTATATATATATATATATATATATATATATATATATATATATATATATATATATATATATATATATATATAGATATATATATATATATGTATATATATATATATATATAATATATATATATATATATATATATAGATATATATATATATATGTGTATATATATATATATATATATATATAGATATATATATATATATATATATATATATATATATTAGTATATATATATATATATATAATATATATATATATTAAAACTATATATATTATATATTATATATATCTATATATATATATATATATATATATATGTATATATATATATATATATCTATATCAATATATATAATATATATATATATATATATAATATATATACTCTATATATTATATATATATATATAATATATATATCATATATATATATACTATATTATACTATATTTATATATATATATAATATTAGATATATATATTAGATATATTTATATATTATATATATATATATATATATATATATAATATATATATATACTATATATATATATATATATTATTATATATATCTACTTATATCTACCTATATAATATATATATATACTATATATATATATATATAGAAATATCTATATATATATATATAGATATTATTTATATAAATAATATTTAATATTTAATAAATATTTA
>NC_087221.1:46538064-46603064 GCF_015104395.2 Macrobrachium nipponense
CTATATATATATATATACGTATATATATATCCATTAATATATATATGTATGTATGTATGTATGTATTTATTATATATATATATATATATATATATATATATATCATATATATATATATATATATGTATGTAAGGCTTGTATAGAGTGTCTCACGATACAGATTCTACCTGATATACAATTATTAAGAGATAAATATTAACCCCCACTAACATGGAATCCTACGTTGATCAACTTATATTAACTGAAGGAATGAAACTAAAAGAATGACGCAAATACGAGTGATTGAATCATTATTAGAAAGGGCACGCACGAGTATACCCAAGCAAGATGCCCCCGTAAGCCAAAGCCCAGCAAACTTCTCTCTCTCTCTCTCTCTCTCTCGTCAAATCTCTCTCTCTCTCTCTCTCTCTCTCCTCCTCTCTCTCTCTCTCTCACATGTATTCTCATTCTCAGGTAATAGCTCTCTTACGGAAAATCACACCACCTTCAGGAATATTCGGGGTTGCGGATTTAACAAAACATTTTCGACTCATTTCCTCTTAAAAGATTTACCCGGATGAGAGCGGAGAAACATGACCCCGAGAGTCAGCGAATAACAATAACTCCTCGCGTGAAGGAACTTGGCACCATAGAGGAACGAAGTCCGAAGATGAAGTTATTTGAAGAGGAACTTCATACTTTTCAAAAAAAAAAAAAAAAAAAAAAGGAACCTAGGAACTTCGTTTGAAGAGAAGGATAGGCAGGAAAGCCCTCGGCGAAAATATGAACACCTTTCGACGAGGAAGAGATGATCCCTTGCCTAACGTGTGGGAAAATTGCGAAAGGCCAACACGTGACCTGAGATCAGAATTAAATACGAAAGAAGTACGCACGTGTGTGTTTGTGTGTGTATGTGTGCATCACCTCAATTCTTTTCCTCTCTCGTCATTTCTCATTTAATAAGATATGAACACAACAACTGAGAAAATAGCTACTTCAGTAAAACGTAGTTATGCTTAGATTTATCTTAGGAATATCCGGAATATCGTAAAAGTCATCAACTAGAATGTTAATGCCCCTGATACTAACAGCAGTATGGTGTTAAACGCTCGCCGAGCGAGAGATAGGAAGTAAATTATGGACGGAGGACCTTTAGAATCGTGATGAATGTCCACAGCTCGCTGATGCTCCCAAACGGGGCGATGATAGGCGAATGGTTGGCCTTTGAAAAATGGCTATGAAGTGTTAGAAGAGGAAGACGGAAGGTGGGAGGGGGAGGGTGGGTGGATAGGACGGGGGGTTTCGAGCGCGCACAACATATGATAGCGAGCCATGCAACCCATAAAGTGGCGGTAAAGAGTTCATGATGTGTTTACAACCCATAGCGAAGAGCGAGGCTTATTCGCTCTTCTTCTTCTTCTTCTTCTTCTTCTTCATACCGGCGAGAAGTCGCAAGTACCTGGTGAACAATTCTCCTTATATACCAGGATGGGGGGAGAGGGGGCGGCTATAGGGTTTTGGGAGGAACAGGGAGTATGGGGGCTATTGTGATAATAAGACAAGGTGTTGGTGTTGTAATTATAAAGGCGTTTAGAGAGGCACCTCGACTCCTTCGTTATGAGTTCCTGGCATGGAATCTGGCTGTATACCCGATGCCATTAACCTGGGCAACATGCAGCAGTGCTGTTTCTTCCTTTTTTTTTTTTTTTTTTTAATTTCGCTGCCTCTTAATCGGGCTATTTCTTCGTCCTCGTTTATAGTGAGCAACGTGCTGCAGTGCTCTCTCTCTCTCTCTCTCTCTCTCTCTCTCTCTCTCTCTCTCTTGCTGTTTCTTCCTTTTTTTTCTTTTTGCTGTTTCTACTTTTTTTCCGGTTTCACTGCATCTTAATCGGGTTATTTCATCGTCTTCGTTTATTGTCGAGCAGCTTACATATTGTTATTATTTCATTCCCTTTCAAAGTAAACACATACGGGAAAGAATTTTACGTATATAGACATGCATGCAAATATTTTACGTATAATGAAAAGGCATCGTACGTAAAATATTTGCATGCATGTATATATACGTAAAATTCATATTTTCAGGTGCAATAAATATTAAAAAGAATACTGAAACCCCTCATACGCATCTCTTATTAGTGATGGGGAATCTTGAAGAGGCATTGAAAGCATGCAAGATTAGAGAGAGAGAGAGAGAGAGAGAGAGAGAGAGAGAGAGAGAGAGAGAGAGAGAGGCAGGCAGGCAGGCAGGCAGGCACGTTCAAAGCGCCGAGAATCTTCACAGGCAACCAGAAGAGAAAAAAAAATCATTTTTAGAAAGCAAGGTTTTATTTAGATCTCTCGAGAGCAAAAGAAATCCAGGCAGCGATCCATTATATGCGAAAACCGTGTCTGTAGAGCTAAATAACCTTTTATATAAATATTTATAAAACCCGAAACAACAGCATTTATAAATCCGCTGGGCGGAGTCGCTGCGAATATCATTTTGCGAGAGCGATGCCCGTCGGGAGATGGAGAGAAATATTGCAATTTCACATGCACGTCTCCGTAAGGCGATTTCACATACGCGTAACGTGTAGGGAAAAAAAAATACTTGATTTCTGCCGTGCTTCTAAGAGCTATTTCTTGCTTATCAAGTGTAAGCGCCGCCACTCATGATTGAACACTGAATGCATTAAGAGATATTATCCATTTTCTTTCTTTTTTTCTATGTTCATTCTCTCTCTCTCTCTCTCTCTCTCTCTCTCTCTCTCTCTCTCTCTCTCTCTCTCTCTCTCTGAATTTGTGGCACTTCCTAATGATGACGCAATACCCGTTAACCCGGAAAATACGTATTTCTTGCTGCAACTCATTTTATCTTTAAAATGAACTGGACTTTCGTACAACATAATTTAATCTTTAGTTTCCTGGTTTCCATATTGCGCCGTTCTGTGCCAATGTAAAGTTATTTTTGACTTGAAGACTTCAGACGCTTTTCAGGTTTTCGAAGCACTAGTAGAGGGAGTAAGACAAGTCTTAAATTTACACAATAGGTAAATATGTACAATGCGGTAAAATAAATATCTAGCCTTATTTGTAACCAATTACCTCGTTTCTTTCTATGCTCCCACACAGTAATAAATGTCCGATCAAGGCAGAAAGAGATAAAAGTGTTACAGCTGTAATATTCTAATGAATATTTTAATATTTGTATATATTTATGTTCATCTCAGTTTTCCCATGAGAAGAAAATGAATCTGTGATGAAGACAGAATTAAAAGTGTTACAGCTGTAATATTCAAATGAATCCTATTCCTAAACTAAAGGCCAGTGTAGAAAATTATACCTTTACTTTCTTTTTAAATTTGTATTCCTCGGTTCCATAAAAAATATTAACGTCAGATCTACCACGAATGATCCCAGTAAGCAACATATGTCGTAATTAAGGCGTGTGTAGAAAATTCTAATACTTTTGTTTTCCTTTTGCATCTGTATTTATCTCGGTTTTTCCATAAGGAAATTAACGTCACATTCAGCAGGAATTATATCAATATGCAACGTATGTCATAATTCCCAAAACTCTATGCAGACTGATCAAGTATCTCTTGGCAAGCAAAGAGAAGGGTAACACTGTATCTAAGGGCCAGAAATGAAGACGTTTAGCCCGAGAGTTTCGCCCTTGCCTTCATAAATAGCCAAAGAGCAAAGCTGTCATGGCATAAACTTCATGGACTTCGCAGCCTCCTTGGCACTTTCTAGTTTATGGGAAGAGGTATGGCTGCCCATCACGCCATACCCATTGCACGGACGCACGTATACGCCCGGCAGAAACCGCGCACGCAATCAATGAATGTTAAAAAGAAAAAAAAAGTGAGAAAAATAGAATACCCTTCGGTTTTCCATTTGGAGTCATGTTTAAACTCGCGTCTTCTACCAACTCTTACCAGCCAACTTGGGGTCTGATCCACTGTGTGGCATGGCTGTAAAGCAATCAAGATCCCTGCTGTTTGAGTGTTTAATGTTTCTAGCACTGTAATGAGTTTTGGGGGTTAATCACGAGGGTGGGTTACAACTCCTTGACCCACGTCCGTCCCCGGGGAAAGGGGTGATGACCTCAGGTCAAATCGAAACGAAACGAGTGTTTTCCAATTTTCTCCCTTAATTTTGCGTTCGATGACTTTTTCGTCATCTGGAAAATTAAACTTTAGCAAAAAACGGAAAACAAAATAATTTTGATATGATCCGAAGGAAGTATTTAGTAGCACAAGGACTGATATTTCTGATTCGGGTAAGAATGTCATTATCTCCTACCCAGACTTGAACTCTTCCAAAACCGAATGAAAAATTTTGTGGGTAATGTGGAAAATACAGCCACGGGAGACTTAATAGCCCCTAAATCGGTCAGCAATTAACTTAATACACCCGCATTGATTCGTACAATTTGCATAATCAAGAATTGTTACTTCGCCTAACTTCACGAAGTTCTGGGAATCCTTCCGCAATTCAATTTGAACCAAGACCTCTCCTAGACTTGATGGCTATTTCAGCAAACTAAAATCAGAGACTGTTCTTTCCGGGGTTGTGGCAAATAAAGGGTTATACACTTCTTTTGGCGATGCCTAATAATTACGATGGGTCCACTTAAAGCAATATTCCCCGATGGAATTAAGACTTTAGATATGAAGACGCGTACACACCCACCAGGCGTATGCTTGTCTCCAAACATACCTCGCGAGGCATTTCTGAATTTGGCATCTGTTAAATTTTTTCATTATATGCGTTCGTTAAGTTGCTGATTTTTTATCTATTTAATATATGGAGAATCGTCTTCTCTTCAATTTTGATCTATTTTCTTTATCTTATCCTTTTTTTTTTAAATATTCTCTTTCATTCTTATTTATTTCTTCAAACTGGCCCTTTATTTTTAATATTTTTCATTTTTTATCCATCTTCATTCTGGGCCTTTTTCTTAATATTCTCTTCAGTTTTTATCCATCTTCATCTGGGCCTTGTTTTTATCTTCTATTCAATTTTTATCTCCTTTCATCATCTCGTCCCTTTATTTAATATTCTCTTCCATTTTTCTCCATCTTCATCGTCTTGGCTTTTTTTTTAAATCTTCTCTTCAATTTTTATCTGCTTTCTTCATCTTGTTCCTTTATTTGATATTTTCTTCCATTCTTATCCATTATCTTTATCTTTTTTTTTCTGTTTAGTAGTCTCTGCAATTTTTATCCATCTTCTTCATCTTATCCATGTTTTAAACTTCTCTTCAATTTTTATCTACTTTTTTCATCGTGTCCCTTAATGGTAATATTCTCTTCAATTTTTGTTCATTTTCTTCATCTCCTTTTTTTTCTTTTTAGTAGTCTCTGCAATTTTTATCCATCTTCTTCATCTTAGCCATGTTTTAATCCTCTCTTCAATTTTTATCTACTTTCTTCATCTTGTCCCTTTATTGCAATATTCTCTTCAATCTTTCTGCATCTTCTTCATCTCCTGACGATCTCTGACACCGAGTTCCACCAGCCTCTTCCCTCGGGGTCCATCTGCCGAGTCAAGGACGGATGAAAAACTTAATCAAATTCATTAGTAATGTGTCGGCTTTATTTTTTCTTCACCTGACAGGGATTCCAGAGTGATAAGCAGGAGAGAGAGAGAGAGAGAGAGAGAGAGAGAGAGAGAGAGATAAGGATCTAGTTCTCAGAGATAGAACGGCTTAAGACGTTATAAGATCTGGAAGGGAATGGTGGATTATATATTCACAGTTTATTTACGACTGCCTAAGGGTAAAATTTTTATTATTATTTTTTTTTTTTTTTTTTTTTTAAGCATTTGATGTTTACTTTCCGGAATCCGAAGGAAACAGGTTTTAGTAATTAAAAATCAAGTGAGTTTTCGCCTTTTGGTTATAGGTTGCTACCTTAGTTGCTGCATCAAAGCAATGAATTTGGAGAGAATTTTAAACGCTAGATGATTCATACGAGTCGAAATTATACGAGAATGAATGTATCCTCTTAATAATCTGCAAAAAAAAAAAAAAAAAAAAAAAAATAGAATAAACTGGGGCTGTTATGCTATCATTTTTCGTATCCAAAGTTTTTTTTTTTTTTTTTTTCCTTTTTTCAATGTCCAAAGAGCAAAACCAGTAAGTTCAGCATCGTCTCCAATACTTTCCAATCTTTAACGTTACTTTATCCGTTCCGTTCTGAGTACTTGGGGGTTTTCGCAGCGCAGTAAATCGCTCCCGCCCAACCTTTTCTGATTAGAACTAATTTCGCTCGGTCGAAATTGCTACTTTGACTACTGCAGCCGCAGCGTCCGTAGAGAATGTGTAAAAATAAGGTCGGGCATAAATGAGAATTCTCGTGTGCTTTGTCCCGCGTTAATAATGGCGAATGTGTTATATTTAGATTAGAACCAGCCCTCCGGGACCGCATTCCGTTCTTAAGCCGCCCGAATATATTTTCGAGAATTAGTCATAGGAGCGCATCTAGTTACTCGATTTAAGAGCGGGCGATAACGCCGAGCATATTTTGGTATTCATGCTGCCTCCCTCTTGGGCATCAGGCTTCGTCTCTTGGGAATAAAAGTATCGATTTTGTGTTTAGGTTTTGCTAGAACAATTTCGTTTGAAACTTACTCGGAAAAAGTGGAATGCTTCGTGAAGATGGAAAAATTCTATACAAAAATTGACATCTCCATCTTCTCTGGACGTTCCATAGTTTAGGCATCGTCTTTTATATTTGGGTTTTGCTAGAACAATTACACTTTAGACTTAATCAGAAAATATGAAATATGAACACGGGAAAATTCCCTGGTAAAATTGGTAATTATTATTCCTAGAAATCAGACAGTTTCGTATTGAAGTTTTGCTGGAACAATTTCATTTCAGACTTAATTAGAATGAATGGAACACTTCATGAAAACTGAAAAATATCTAATCGGTATTTCTTCTAGAAATCAGAAATTCTAGCAATTATCTTGGAGGCAACGAAACCAAAGTGTTTTCATCTTCATTTCTTTTCTTATCGTTGTATTTTTATTTTTGTCTTGCGATGAAAATATGACTGAGGAAGAAGAAAGCGTACAAAAAATATTTTACCAGAGGGGTAAGGGTTAGATTAGAGCTTTCTTTTTTTTTCTCTTGCTTTCTCTGTCTTTCGTATGGCCTGAGAACCTATCATACCTGTGACAATGAGGGCGAGATTACTTTGAACAATAATTATCTGAATTTCGTTTTTACTATGACTTCCTTGCTATCGAATTCTTCCCCGGTATCTGCTTTCTTTAGGTTCGATAACCTGCTTTCTTTGGAAAGGCAAGCTGATCGATTATCTAGATATTGATTGCATATCTTCAGGAATCCCTTTCATTGGTTCTTCTTGATTCTTTTGTTGGCTGTCAGAACTGAATTTTTTTTTTTATGTTTTCGGAGAGAGAGAGAGAGAGAGAGAGAAGAGAGAGAGAGAGAGGAGAGAGAGAGAGAGAGATAGCAAAGATTATATTCTATTTCCCTCTCATATCTACACTAAAGTTATACACAGCATTCTGGTAATTTAAATCTGTAAAGAGGACCCCTATATCAGAGAGAGAGAGAGAGAGAGAGAGAGAGAGAGAGAGAGAGAGAGAGAAATGGCAAACAGTATATTTAGTTTCCATCTCACACCTACTTCAAGAACTTATTATACAAAGCATCCTGACAATGAGAGACAGAGAGACAGAGAAATAGAAAAGCGTATATTCAGTTTTCCTCTTACACCTACTTCAAGAACTGCTATTATACGAAGCATCCTGGCAATGTGTGAGAGAGAGAGAGAGAGAGAGAGAGAGAGAGAGAGAGAGAGAGAGAGAGAGAGAGATGGCAAACAGCATATTTAGTTTCCATCTCACACCTACTTCAAGACCTTATCATACAAAGCATCCTGGCAATGAGAGACAGAGAGACAGAGAGAGAAATGGCAAAGCGTATATTTAGTTTTCCTCTTACACCTACTTCAAGAACTGCTATTATACGAAGCATCCTGGCAATGTGAGAGAGAGAGAGATAGAGAGAGAGAGAGAGAGAGAGAGAGAGAGAGAGAGAGAGAGAGAGAGAGAGCGGGACGCCGCAGTACCCAATGCTAACAACCCGCTGCCCACATGGATTACCCCTTCACCCTACTAATGACAGTGCAGGTTCACGAGCCCCAGCCTGGCCAGTGAAAGATGCTGTGATCCCTGGCTCACCTTCACTGGTACGTCGTTACCTGGTAACCTCTCATTAGCTTCATGATCGCCCATTTCGGTCCTCAGGTATAGTTTTGCTTGGGGAGGCAGGGCTCCTCTTTCCTCATTCCTCGAGGGTTTCGTCATCCTCAGCTATCCCAATGTGGGTTGATTCCTTGGGTTGATTATTATTATTTTTTTTTTTTTTTTGCCACTTGAATAGTTTTGTCAGGATTGCTGCTAAAAATGGATCGGATATTCATGGTTTTTTTTTTCTTTAATAAAGGAAAGGACTAAATCATCTTTTATTTCCATCTTTTTTTATACAGATAACCATTCAGCACATTAGGAAAAAAAGCTGTGAATCATACAAATATGTATAAATATATATATATATATATATATATATATATATTATATATATATATATATATATATATTATATATATATATATTAGGGCTTGTGCCTATAGTATGATAAGGCGCCCTATGAGGTAATGTTAGACTAGCGATAATCTATACGCTAAGTCGGTTGGTATTGCACTTCCATCTTCAATGGAGTGTCTGGGGTTTTGTAGATCACTTACGAAGTCGGTATTATCTTTACGACGATGTGTTAAACTCATGGTTCGGTGAGGTTCTTGTAGAAAACACAAGGTATAAAAATAGTATATTCTTCTGAAGTTTTACATGATGAAGATCAGGTATGATCGTACAAGTCTTCTATGACGATAGCTTGATCGCTTCTGCCAATGATGATGGCTAATCCTATTCCTCTACATGATAAAGCTTAGGTAAAGAGGTACAGGTCTTCTAATGACGATAGCTAACTCTGTTCTGCCTATGATAATGGCTAATCCTATTCCTCTACATGATAAAGCTTAGGTAAAGAGGTACAGGTCTTCTAATGACGATAGCTAACTCTCTTCTGCTTGTCTACCATCTCTGTTACAAGTTATGAAGGAACAGACAGTAGTTCGAACATATGAACATACTATCAGATGACATAGTTTCATACGAACACACAATCGAATGAGACACGCTACAGATCACGTAGGCCGTTTGAATAATAGGTCGGGGTAGTTGTCTCAAGCAGGGAGCTTGGACTAATGTTTATAAACAATTGAATGACTACAGGTGACGGCATGTTATCTTAGCTTACATACTTAATTGTATACGTCACTTTAGCGTCTCTAGTCTGATCACATTCCTGCAAGCAATCTGGTTGACCTCTTTAGTTTTAGACTTTTATATATATGGACTAACATTCCATATTTTTATTATGTAAACACTTACATTAGCTCGGTCAGCTACCAAACCAACTACTGAATATACTCAAACTTGACTGCATTTGACTTATAGGAGTGTGATACAGACACTATGTGAATATATATATATATAAGTAAATAAAACTTCATGGTGTACATTTGAATTGATTCAAGTAATTAAAATATAAATAAAACAATGATATTTGGTAAAATAATAGTGATCACATGATATATAATGATACAGTTTTTCACTTCATCTCTTTAAGATACTTATGCTACAGAAAATACTAATGTACTCTGATAATTGCATAGAATGAAGATTAACATGATAAAAATCATATTTTAACTGATAAAAAATTTCATATATGAATTGATAAAGTTATTAATGTTTATGCTGATTGATTCGTTGATTTTTATGCTAAATGTTATATATCTGATTCATTAATTCATATATTAACTCATAAATAACTGCAGATAATGGTAAGATATAAGGTAACAGATTGATTATAGGCTACCTGATTTGTTTATACATATGTATATGGATTCATATAATTATGATTAATATATGTGCACTTTAAATAGATTCCTATTGCGTACACGCAAAGATATATTTAGATTCTGTATTTATGATTCATTTATATAAGAGATTCCTATTGCGTACACGCAAAACATATATTTCGATTCTGTATTATGATCAATTATATATTTAGGATACATGACCGAGGTTATACTACTTCACTTTTAACTAGCTTTTCGAACAACTTTTCGTCCATTACACAGTTCCAGACAACCACCTTTAGCCAATTGAAACGGCCTTTTTCAATGGTTTTAAAAACAAGGGGCGGAAAATTTGCCTGGGCGGGTCCAACGTTTCCATTTTGCGCTCATACTTATTCTCTGCATCCTAAGCTACACGATTACGTTCGCGATGAATAGATCATCCCAGCACGAGTCCTTCGCCAGCAAAGTAGAGTTGAATATCCTTCGGGTCGTAATTGTCGAAGTATGTCCCTTTTTGTAGTCGAATTCCGACAGCCGCTGGAGCGTTCCGCATTAAAACGAGATTAACGACGAGATACGGTGTCGGTCGAAGAAGTCCATGAAATTCCTTTCACATTGTAGGCGGTTGTTACTTGACTGTAGTCGTCCCGCTGCGACGAACGATTTTTTGAAGTTGCTATGTGAAACTCTCGTACTGCAGGATACTGTAACCGGTTCCATTAATCAGCCTGCAAGTGAAATTATACTTGTCACAAGGGCAAAGTAAATTCAGACGACATCCAAATACAGGGGAGGGGAGAGAGCCATTTAGACCAGACGTAACCCACATGAATTCGCTGATATTTTGGAATTCAAAAGAATCCGCTGTACAAACTTTTTTATCCATGGCATTAAACAATGAGTGACCCTATCCAGGTCTATGATGACTTGTAAAAATATCCATAATTATAAAAAATAACTAGATATCAATACGAATCTCAAAGAAAATTCGATATTACTGGTAGTAAGTTACTAGACAAAGAAGTGGAAAATGGAGCTATTTGTAAGATTGCCAGGCAGCATAAGAGTCAAAGAGAATATTAATCATGATTCTATGTGCCCTAACAAAAGTTTCATATTCAATTTTCTCGTGCGCATCCTCTGAGGTTAATTTTTTTTTTTTAAACTTTATTAATAGGTAGGAGATGCAACGAGAAAAAAAACCCACTATGTAACTAGTTTCTAAATAAACTTTGGGTTTTTCAAGAAAATGTGACATTTTCCCATGAATGTTTTACTTGAATTGTAATAGGCTAATGTTGCAAGTAAATAATCCATATCCATATCGTGATACTTCTAAATGTCTATGAGGTTCAGAAGATTAATTCATTTTGATGTTATAGAAACTCTATTTCCTTATTTTGTTTTATTAATTTTAAAATGATTACAAGTCCTTAACTAATTGCATTACACACACGGATAAGAATATGTTATGGTGGCCTGTCATGTGACCTATGAACCACATGTGAAGTTCATGAGCTGAGCATCCTTTCTCCAGTCAATCTGCTGTTGACAAGCCAGAGACGACACACAGATGAAGCCTGTGTAAGCAGATTATTGAGGTTAAAAGGAACAAATGCTGATACGGCAATGATGACGTCGTCACTTGGCAGGAGATTGCTCTCAGCCAGCTAAGAGTTACGTTACTTGCTGTAAGAGATACGACTTTAGTATTTTCAAATGATATTTTAGTGTTTTAATTCTCCACCCGCATGAGAAGAATGTCTGAAAAAAAAAAAAAACAACAGTACCAAAATTGAACAATATATTAGTTTCATGTTGGCATTATGTTAAATAAATATTCCTTATTCAAACTATATGAAAAAGGTTCCATACAAATTCTATATATATTATTAGCCCTGTATAAGATTCATATAGGATTATTCCATAGATAACATTTTCACTTCTAGACTTCCTGACTTTAAAATCTCTTTTATTTTATTTTATTTATTTTATTTATTATTATTTTTTTTATTTATTTATTTATTTAATTTCTTTTTTTTTTTTTTCATTGACTACGAATATAAATCACCGGGACAGACAATATGTCAGTAGGTTTGATATGTGTTTTGAACTTTTAGCTTATTTGTCATTACTAAAGCGTTAAGTTAGAGTTCAAATCTTTACGCATATATATTTGGATATTTAATGGTTACGTTTTGCTTATTGATATTATCGTGATTCCTTTTTTTATTATAATTTGTAACCCTTCCGACTTCTTACGGAGTGGTATTATATTGACTCCACTTGTATCCATATTTATTTATTTTTTTATATTTATATTTATTTATTTATTTTTTATATATATATTTGTATAAATTATGGTTGGCTTGAATATGTGGAAAAGTGTTTCTAGCGGCGTACCGTATAAGGCTACTTGCGGCATCAATTCAATAGATACAAGATATAACTGATAAAGGTATATAAAACCGCGCGAGAACCGCTATAATCCAGTTTGGATCAATATCACGAGTTGTAACTCGTAAGACATTGACACTTCCTATTTAATTATCCGTTATTCTACCAAAACCGATTGACTCTGGGTGATAAAATATATTATTGGTTTTTCTTAATGGAAAGGAATTCACACAACGTGTTAAGGAGATTATTATTGATTTACACCCACCCGAGTCACAGATTATTATGTGTTGAATTCCAAATTTATTGATTTAGCACTCATAAATATATTCGTAACGCACTCAATTGCGGTGTTTGTTTTTAGTGCTATTAATTCTATATAACGTGTCAAGGAAACTATTAACACTAAGAAGTGTTTATTCCCTCTGTCAGACTCGTAATTCTGTTAATAATTCTACGTATATTCTTTCAAGGATTGATTTGGCACAGGATAGGCCCTTAAACTGACAGGTGTCTTAGTGTATCCTTGTTTTCATGACACGTGTTACAATTAGTTATGTGCTTTTTATTATCTGTAAGCATTGTAGGCCAGTAAAATAGTGATTTGGTTTCTTTCTGTGACATAGGAGGGAACCCTGGATGACGGAATGCAACCAGTTTATGACGATTGGTATGAAAGAGATTATTATTACTACCTGGTCGTTAGTCATCTGCTGTGTTCTTCGGGTTTACCTCGTCACAGACCTACATATAATATTACATTTGATTACATTATTCTGATACACATACTTTAAATGTACTTTTGCTTTAGTGGGCTGCTCGAAGTGTGTATTGTTTATGCTTAGCCGCTGACCCTGTTTCCGTTTCGAAGTGTTTATTGTTTGGGTTATGTCTGTTGACGCTTGCTTTGTTCAGTTTGTAACAGTTCTGCGCTCCGACCCAGATATTCAATGCTCGCGATCTCTTGGGTTAAGGAATTTTCTTGTTTAGATACGGTTTTAACAATAGGCACGGATGTTTCTATATCTTTTAGTCCAATTAATGGTTCTTTGCTGTATGGTGCGGGATTGCGGGATAATGCGTCAGCTATGATATTTGCTTTCCCAGGTAGATATCTTATCTTGGCTCCAAAGACCTGAATGATCATTTGTCACCGAGTTCCTTTTGGACTGTGATTAAAGCCTTTGAAAAACTCGGTTTGTTCAGTAAGGACTTTATCAGGATAGCCATAGATTATGAACTTAAAATGTACTAGTGAGTTAAAGATACCTAGCCCGCTTCCTTGCTATTACTGCATATTACTTTCAGAGGGCTTTAGTTTTACGTGAATAAAAAGCTATAGGAAAGAACTGTTTATCATTATTACTGAAGTAATACCCTCTTACCCCGTGGTCTGAGGCGTCTGTTGCAATAAAAAAAAATTTCCTTATTTAAATCAGGGATTTTTAAGTTAGGTAAGCTGCATTTTCCGCTTTTAAGATATCGAACGCCTGTTGATGCTTTTCAGACCATAATAAATCTACGTTCTTCTTCGTAAGATCTGTTAAAGGAGCTGTCATGATTGAAGAGTTACATATTTACATACGATTGTAATACCCACTACAGCGCAAAAGTGCTGTATCCCCGTTTTACGTTAATAAGTACCGGAAAGTTATGAATAGCCGACACCTTACCATGGACTACTTTTAAGACCTTGACCAGACACATAAAACCTAGATAAACATGTTCGGTTTTAAAAAACTCACATTTAGATATTTTACTCTGAGATTATTTGTCTTTGTCTCTGTAGCACTAGCTCTACTTTATGTGAATGTACTTCTAAGGTATTAGAAAAAGTTACAAGATCATCCATATAGGCATGTATGGGGTACTAACCCCTAAAATCTCCCAAACACTATATTGTAATTGGGGTGCAACGTAAGCCTGAGGCATACGTAAAAATTGATAATGTCCCCTGAGTGTGCTGAAAACGGTGTATGAGGTACAATCACTTAGGTATGGTATCTGGTAAAAGCATTTAAGTAAGTCCAAGTTGGTGAAAAAAAAAATTTATTCTAACCTAACAGAGATAAGATGTCGTCGGTACATCGCACTGGAAACTATCGGAAGTCGTTTCCTTGTTTAAGCGACAGTAAATCTGCGCAGATACGCCAAGTCCGATCTTTTATGCATGACGTTTTGAGGGAAAAAATTATATGGGCTATTTGATTTCCTAATGACTCCTATTACTAACATTTTTCAACTTCGTCATTTATCTCTATTTTAAAATTTTCATTTGAGAATCTATACGAAGGTACGTAAATAGCTTTATGTTTGTCCTTAGGACCGTGTTTTGTTTTCAATGACATCCGTTTTCTCCCAGAGATCACTCGCTAGTGGAGAAAACTTCCTGGCATTCAGGTAGAAGATAAAAAAAAAATTCTGCTGAATCACCTCTGCTTGAATGACTTTACGGATACTATTACTTTAGATAGATTATCAGAGAGATTCATCCACGACTGGTTGGGCGTGATTAAAAATTAGCAACAATAAAAAATGCGATATTTATAACTTCTGTATCCACGATATGTATACTTTTAGGGCTTTGTTCGCGGAAATCGTTATATTTCAGAGTGTCGGGAAGGATTAAAATTTCATTTCCCAGCAAAGTCTTTTTACACGCACTAAGACATTCGAGGGTGCATGTTTCTCGAGATTTTGCGTGCAAAGTACGACTGCGGTTGTGGGAGAATTCTGTTGAGTCATTTGAACAATGTTACGATTTATGAGACAAATGTATAGTTCCTTTATATAAGTTATTATCTGATTAACTGTCTCATTTTTGTTCAAACGGATTTTAATATGTTTGAAGGTTTATAGGATTTTCCTTTGATAAACACGCCTTATTTTGCAGGATGTAAGATAATATTTTGTATACCCCTAGATGAATCTTACAATTACACTAGATACAGATCAATTTTTTTTATAACTATAGAGGTATCTGTAAGCGCTCGCTTATCCGGACTTCTCATTAGGGAAGTTCGAACAACAGACGGTGAGTCCGTAATACAGATATTGCGTGTGCTAAAGAAATAAAACAAGATATTCTAATTTTTACGGCGCGTACAGTTGGGCTTAATCCACCAGTATTTGTTATAACTTAATGTATTAAAATTAAAACGAAAACCTGCTCTGATTACTTATACGGTCGTGTGTTTCATAGGGAAAAATCCTTTTTTAATTCAAAAAAGATATTGGTATGAACCAACATCGCTTTTTCCCCACTCTGCTAGAGTCGCTTATTGTGTGGAATTTGCTATGTTTTGAACACTTCGGCAGTTTTTGACTAACCTTGACCGCTTGACTAGGTGACACAGGAACCGAGTTTGCTTGTTTGATTCTGAAAGGCTACTGTTTCTATTTCTTTTTGTAATAATTAGGATCCTTCTCTTTATTACCATCGGCAACGTATTGTGTGTTTTTAGCATTATGTTGCTGGTTACGTATAAAGCAATGAATGACGAACTATTAGGAACTGAGCGATTACTAATAAGACAGTTATCACTACTGCCTACAATATTGACTGTTTGTACTTCATTCTTTGCTAAAATTTGAAATAGTGAGGGATCCTGGTCAGCGCATTTAGCCTGATGAAAGTTTTTTTTTACAGACATGTTATTCCTTGCAATCCAGCCATATTTTTAAAGTTGAGTTGAGTCATTGAGGTTCGATATTTTATATAACTCAAAAAACTCAAGGCTAAAACTGCGATCGGGACTTTGCAAAGGAGCATTTATTGTCATGACCCGAAATAGTGTTACCTCTAATTTATCTAGATTTGTACGGGTGTTCCACTTGTTTTTGTGTGTTTTCTAATCACTACGGTGCTTAACGACCCTATCCATGCATCCGTATAAATACAGACTCCACTGCGTAAACGCATATTCACTGTTTAATATGATTTTTGTCACGTAAGGGATGATTAATAATCACCCAAAATGATAAAATTAACATAGTATATGATTATGATATTTCAGTAGAACTTCTGGAAACAGACACTCAAAGATAAAAACTCGCAGTAGCGAAATCTCAATGATATAGATAATTTCTGTAAAAAAGTAAGATTAAGAATGTCTCGTAACTTCAGCCACAGGAATAACGAAATTCGACCTGCAAAGGAAACACTCAAAGTTACTCCAAATGAATAAAAAAATTGTACTTAGCTTGCTTTTGTGGGAAGTCACGGTGTTCCGATAACGACACACGGCCTTGGTCCTCCTCTATTTAGCGGACGACCTGGTTTGGCTTCAGTTTCCCCCGTGCGCGTTGTTTCGATGATTCGAGCCCTTGAAAATCCGATGCTGCAGACGCGTTCGGTTTGTTTCTTGCAGTGCCGGAAACGCTCACTAACGATGTTTTCTTGAATGATTCTATTGAGAGACGAAGCTTCCGTTGCCGTAGGAAAAGGACACGTCGGTTTTTTGTTTCTTGAAGTTATTCACTAACGATGTACTAAGTTGCTTGACGAATCTTGTTGTTTTCTGAAGTCGCTCACTAATGATGATACTAGGTTGCTTGAAGAATCTGCTGCTTTTTTTCGTCGTCGTTGACTTCATGATTTATTATTCTGTTTTTTCTTCGTAGGACGTTGTAGAGTTCTTCTGGTCCGCTGGCCACCAAATATTAGGGCTTGTGCCTTCATTGATAAGGCGCCCTATGAGGTAATGTTTAGACTAGCGATAATCTATACGCTAAGTCGGTTGGTATTGGCACTTCCATCTTCAATGGAGTGTCTGGGGTTTTGTAGATCACTTACGAAGTCGGTATTATCTTTACGACGATGTGTAAACTCATGGTTCGGTGAGGTTCTTGTAGAAAACACACAGGTATAAAAAATAGTATATTCTTCTGAAGTTTTACATGATGAAGATCAGGTATGATCGTACAAGTCTTCTATGACGATAGCTTGATCGCTTCTGCCCAATGATGATGGCCTATCCTATTCTCTACATGATAAAGCTTAGGTAAAGAGGTACAGGTCTTCTAATGACGATAGCTAACTCTGTTCTGCCTATGATAATGGCTAATCCTATTCTCTACATGATAAAGCTTAGGTAAAGAGGTACAGGTCTTCTAATGTGACGATAGCTAACTCTCTTCTGCTTGTCTACCATCTCTGTTACAAGTTATGAAGGAACAGACAGTAGTTCGAACATATGAACATACTATCAGATGACATAGTTTCATACGAACACACAATCGAATGAGACACGCTACAGATCACGTAGGCCGTTTGAATAATAGGTCGGGTAGTTGTCTCAAGCAGGGAGCTTGGACTAATGTTTATAAACAATTGAATGACTACAGGTGACGGCATGTTATCTTAGCTTACATACTTATTGTATACGTCATCTTTAGCGTCTCTTAGTCTGATCACATTCCTGCAAGCAATCTGGTTGACTCTTTAGTTTGACTTTATGATATATGGACTAACAATTCCATATTGGATATGTATAACACTTACAGACGATTATCTATATTACGGATATATATATATATAATATAAATATAGATAATAGTTCTAGATATGAGTGAATACCACGGGAAAATGACAGGCAAGAAGGTTAGTACCAAGCGCTTTTCTCTGTTTATTTGATTATTTATCTTCTTTTTTCTGTGTTCCCAACGATAATTACAACATCCTGCGGTATTGGCTTATGTAATGAAGTCATTTTCAGCTACTCTGATTTTTAAAACACACACACACACACACACACACACACACACACATATATATATATATATATATATATATATATATATATATATATATATAGACTATATATATATATATATATTATATATATATATATATATATATGTATATATATATATATATATATAATATATATATATATAATATATATATTAGAGAGAGAGAGAGAGAGAGAGAGAGAGAGAGAGAGAGATTTAGTTCGAAACTTCTATCAAGTTGGAACCTCCATAATCCTTCCCGAAAGCCGAAACGTCGAATCTGATCAGGGTCTGTAGCCGCGGGTTAACGATGAATCCCAACGGCAAGCAAGCAAGCAACGAGGAACTAGCGGAACATTGGGAATTAACTGCTTCTCTTACTTCTCTCTCCCATTTCAGTCTCACCGCAGAACCCGCTCGCCGCAACCGCTGGGGTTTGTTATCAGAGGAGACAAGTTTTAGCGGCAGTTAATTCAAGGGATAACAATGGCGGAGTCGACGAGACTCGGGTTTTGAGAGACGAGGGGCGAATCGCGCGCTCTTTGAGTCTCTCTTCAGAGTGAGGCTTTAGACGCTAACGCCTGTAGAGAAAGCGTGTAATCCCGACCTCAGTTTACATAAGCGTTGCTTTCTGCTGAGACCACGAGACGTGAGAAAGCAGATTACATTGTCTCTTTCTCTTCCCCCCCCCCCACCACCCCCACCCCCCCCACCCCAACACACACACACACCCCTCGCTTTTAAATCCATTTGGGAAAACGACCCGAGGAAAAGAATGTTTTTTGCCTGTTTCCAACTGCCGGGCTTTGATTTTTTTTTTTTTTTTTTTTTTATTTTTTTTTTTTTTTTTTTTGAGACGGCTGATAAAAGCATCGCGAAACGCGGCGCCAGAGTTTTACAAAGGATTAATCAAAAAAGGGGGGTGGGGGAGAGGTTGCTGCCAATCTCCGAACTAAGACTAATTTCTAATTTCTTTTTTTTTTTTTAGTAGGATGGGGTTGTCGGCTAGGAGAGTCAAATTCGGCTTTTTTTTTTTTTTGGTGGTGGATTTACAGTAAAGGTGTGAAAATGTCTTTTGCAACATATATCTACTTCGGCATCTAGGATTTTACGCAATTAAACATCGATGTATGTTAATATACCCACCTTGCTGAGCTAATCTTTGGAGGACCAGGTGTCCTGATTTATCAAGTCACTAAAGATCGCTCCAAATAGAAGGGGACTTGGTAACTTGCGGATACCTTGGCCTAGTAAGCAAATAAATAAATAAATAAATAATACAAATATATATAGTATATATATATATATATACATATACATATACATATATACATGAATTTTTGTCACTTAACACGTGACTTTCTTATATTGACGTACATTAAGCCACGAATATCGATGATTATCCAATTCGCTGTAATTTAGGGATAATTTATACTCAAGACGGATGATAATTGATAAGTGCTAAATCCACGAAACTCTTCGTATCGTGTCAGGGACGAAGCACTAACAAGTTATGATTGATTCCCTTTTGGGTTTCAATTATTACCAAGGTTTAGTGAACTGAATATCAAATGATATTTTGGGTCTAATATTTTTGAATACATTAGTACACGGAATACCAGATACAACCACGCATTTACCTCAAATAATATTCTCCGTTACGAGAAACGGGTAGATTTTCCCTCTCTCTCTCTCTCTCTCTCTCTCTCTCTCTCTCTCTCTCTCTCTCTCTCTCTCTTGCATCGAGTACCAAGTGACAAAACGAAATTCTCTAACCTCTCCTAATTACGGTTATTAAGTCATCCAGAATTCGAAGCTTCGGGCTTCGATACGTCTCGAACCGGTTGAACAGCTTTTGAAGCACATTCCCCTTAACCTTTAACCATACGACACCTAAAGCATGACAGGGATTACCGGGTGGTTCTTTCATATATCTCGAGTTTTTTTTTTCTTTTTTTTTTTAAGTGAATAATCCTCCCCCTCTTTAAACGAATTATCGCTACATTGCAGAATAGTGTGACCCCGTTTTCCTCGAGAATGAACTCACTAACAGTCTGTCATAAGAACGAGAGACGCCCGAACACCTTTTTTCTTTCTATTTTTTTCTTTCAGCTAATTGATATTGAATGCAGAGTCGTAACTTTCACTCCAATTTATCATATTGGGAATCTAAAGTGGGCTTCTCAGTTTCGTTTGATTTTCGCTCTGGAATTACTCCGATTCAGAACTTAATCGTTTGGGGGTGAAATCTATCTGTGGCTGCGTTATGCGATAGCGGCAGCGTCGGGATTTCGTGGTCCTTACGGTAGGTATCCATAAAGTCGGTAATCGCGCGCCTGGGGGAAGATCCAGGCGTAAGCCCTCGACGGCAGGATATAATTATGTCAACGATAACATCTCAAATCTATCCTCTTATATATGTTTGCAAATTTGCCTTTGATGAATCTGATGGAGCAACTTCGCGTCTTTTCCTCTTCTTCTTCTTCTTCTTCCTTCTTGTTGTTGTTGTTCTTCTTCTTCGTCTTCTTCTTCTTCTACTTCGTCTTCTTCTTCTTCTTCTTCTTCATCTCCGTCTTCTTCTACTTCTTCTTCGTCTTCTTCTTCTTCTTCTTCTCCGTCTTCTTCTTCTTCTTCTTCTTCGTCTCCTTCTTCTTCTTCTTCATCTTCTTCTTCTTCTTCTTCGTCTCCTTCTTGCTTTTGGTGGCTTACAAACAAACGCCGGGAGAATATACGGCAAGCGAGAAGAATTTAAGATTGAAGGAATGAAAGATATATGAAAAACTTGTTGGGGGGGGGGGGGGGGAACATTTCTGTACACCTCGAGTAGACAGATAGCACCAGGAGGCCTCGGGTTAAAATACTGACTAGTAATAAGGGTGAGTCAAACAAAGCACAGTCATTAACCAAACTCGCTTTTTCGAATATTTGGCAGGGCTGAGGGATGACCGCTGCGTGAGCTAAAAACATGAAATTGCTACTAACAACTATCTATTTGTGAGGTGGGGCTTGAGAGCTTAAGATATCTTATGAAAGCAGAGCGATACTGATCTCGTCTTGTTTTATTTTTTCCTTTGTTTTTTGTTTTTACGATTTTTTTTACCGAGCGCCGTTCTCGGGGCCTTTTAGGCAGAGGAACTGTGAAAATACATGAATTCCCGCCTTGTAAACCTCGGAAGATGAAGTTATAAGCCTTCATATCTTTAGGGAGAATCACATGGTAAAGGTGGGTTCAGGCCTTAATGAGTACCTAAGCGTGATCGAACTCAACATTAGAGTCTTGGACATTCATCATTTTCTAACAAGTTTAAATGGAGTGTGTGTGTGTGTGTGTGTGTGTGTGTGTGTGTGTGTGTGTGTGTGTATGTGTGCGTGTGTGTGTGTGTCAGAGAGAGAGAGAGGTTGAAAGAATAAGATTTTTTCTTTAATATTCAGATTTGTGTATATCAGAGAGAGAGAGAGAGAGAGAGAGAGAGAGAGAGAGAGAGAGAGAGAGAGAGGAAATGATACTAAACTTTACAACAAGTTTAAGAAACAAAATCATGGTACAGATTAAGTGAGAGAGACAGACAGACAGACAGAGATAATGAAGAGATTAATTTACTTTAACATTCTGGGGTGTGTCTGTGTCAGAAAGAGAGAGAGAGAGAGAGAGAGAGATAGAGAGAGAGAGAGAGAGAGAGAGAGAGAGAGAGAGAGAGAGAGAGAGGTTGAAAGAATGATATTTTTTCTTTAATATTCAGATTTGTGTGTCATAGAGACCTTACCTTACAGACCTTACATCTTGTTCGGGTTGCCCCAGGTCCCTCAGTGTGAGGCACCTCTAATGTCTACCAGAGAGTTGCTAGTACATCTTCCGGTATATTTTGCATCTTCCAATCTTGGATGGTCTGGGATGCAGTTTAGATATTTGTCGAGCTTATTCTTAAACACATCTACGCTCACTCCTGATATATTCCTCAGATGAGCTGGCAACGCATTGAATAGACGCTGCATTATCGATGCTGGTGCGTAGTGGATTAATGTCCTGTGTGCTTTCCTTATTTTTCCTGGTATAGTTTTGGGCACTATTAATCTACCTCTGCTTGCTCTTTCTGATATTTTTAGTTCCATGATATTTTCTGCTATTCCTTCTATCTGTTTCCATGCCTGAATTATCATGTAGCGTTCTCTTCTCCTTTCTAGACTATATAATTTTAAGAATTGTAGTCTTTCCCAGTAGTCTAGGTCCTTAACTTCTTCTATTCTAGCTGTAAAGGACCTTTGTACACTCTCTATTTGTGCAATATCCTTTTGATAGTGTGGGTACCATATCATATTGCAATATTCAAGTGGACTACGAACATATGTTTTATAAAGCATAATCATGTGTTTCAGCTTTTCTTGTTTGAAGTGCCGTAACAACATTCCCATTTTTGCTTTACATTTTGCCAACAGAGTTGCTATTTGATCATTGCATAACATGTTCCTATTCATCATCACACCAAGGTCTTTAACTGCTTCCTTATTTGTGATGGTCTCATTATTAGGTCCCTTATATGCATATAGCTTTCTTTCTCTGTCTCCATAATTTATTGATTTAAATTTATCAGAGTTAAATACCATCCTATTTACCTCTGCCCAATCATATACTTTGTTAAGGTCTCTTTGTAGAGCGTTCCTATCTTCATCACAAGTAATTTCTCTACTTATTCTTGTGTCATCTGCGAAACTACTCACTACCGAATCCTTAACATTATTGTCTATGTCTTCAATCATAATAACAAACAGTATTGCAGCTAACACCGTACCTTGCGGCACACCGGATATTACCTTGGCTTCATCGATTTCTCGTCGTTTGCAATAACTATCTGTTTTCTGTTGTGTAAAAATTCTTTTAACCATCTTCCTACTTTATCCACAATATTGTGTTTTCTAATTTTCTTCGCCAATATATTATGGTCTACTTTATCAAAAGCTTTTGCAAAGTCTAAATAAACCACATCTGTTTCATTTCCGCTTTTCATATTTTTGAATATGTTTTCACGGTGGACTAACAGTTGGGTTTGTGTACTTTTTCCGGGTACGAAACCATGTTGTCCTTTATTAAACAAATTATTTTTTATTAAATGTTTCATAATATTTTTCTTCATTACCCTTTCATACACTTTCATAATATGTGATGTTAGACTCACAGGCCTATAATTACTTGCCTCTAGTCTTGATCCACTTTTGAAAGTAGGGTAATATATGCTAATTTGTGCTCATCATATATCTTGCCTGTATCTACACTTTGTCTTAATAATATTGCAAGTGGTTTTGCGATAGAATGAACTACTTTCTTTAACAAAATAGCAGGAATTCCATCAGGCCCTGCAGCAGCTCCATTTTTAATTTCATTAATAGCCTGCACAATATCAGCTTCATTAATATCTATGTCAGCTAAATATTCACTATTTTCATCCCTTACTTCTATATCATTATCTTCATTATCTATTCTAGGGTGAATTCTCTCTTATATCGTTCTGCCAGTATGTTGCAAATTTCCTTTTTTTTTCATTCGTTAATCTCCCTTCAATTCTCAGAGGGCCTATTTCTATTCTTCTTTTATTCATCTTCTTCGCATATGAGTATAATAGTTTGGGGTTTTGCTTGATATTTAATAGGGTTTTTTCTTCCAAGTCCCGTTTTTCATTTTCTTTTGATTGTATAATCTTTTGTTCTGCATTTTCTATCTTACTTTTTAGTTCTATAACTTTCCATGCATTTTTTTCTTTTGCAAGACCTTTTTTCCACTTTCTGATTTTCTGGAACAAGATCCTTCTGTCTCTTGGTATGCATGAATGATGTTTACTTTTCTTCTTCGGTATATATTTTTCCACTATTATCTCCAATATTTTATATAATATCTCCGTATTTACCCTTATGTCATCACTTACGAAAATGTTATCCCAATCTTTGTTTAATTCTTCATTAATTTCTGACCATTTTATATTTTTACTGTAGAAGTTGTATTTTCCATATCCTTCCCACTTTTTCATTTCTTGCTTATCTCTATTTTTCACTTGCTTTGGAATGAACTGTTAATTCTATGACATTATGGTCTGAAAATACTCGCATTATAAACTATTATTTCTTTAACATAATTCATCTCGTTCACAAATACTAGGTCTAAAGTATTTTCCTTTCTTGTTGGCAGGTGATTTATTTGTTGAATGTTGTATTCTAGTAGCATATCTAATAGCTTTTCAAATTGCCTCTTATCTTCTGCACTACTATTACTCTCTTTTTTATATGTATAAGTACAACCACAATCTCCTATTCGTTCTTTCCATTCTACGAAAGGAAAGTTGAAGTCACCAGATAGGAGAATAGTCCAGTCCTTGTGATTTCTACATATATCATCCAATTTTTCAATTATTAAGTCAAACTCTTTAGTATTAGGAGGTCTATATATTACTATGTTCATCAATTTTTCAGATTCAAATTCTACCGCTATTAGTTCACATTCTGAGTTACTATATTTCTCATATATTTTTCCTTGTTTTTTGTCTTTCCCATATATTGCGGTTCCCCCTTGATTCCTATTTTTTCTATCTGATCTATAAGTTTGGAACCCTTTTATTTGATCATCATTCCCAGTCTCTTGGGAATACCAGGTTTCACTTATATTCATTATATCTATTTTCTTTCATTTGGGTTAGTTCTTCTAAGTACTCTATTTTTCTTTTTGAGTTACTCGTAACTAAACCCTGCGCATTCATCACTATGATGGTTTGCGTGTTTTCTCCTTCATTTAATACTGATAGTAATAAGGATTTTCCCATGTCTCTTTCCTGTTCTGGTATGTTGTTCTTTTTTTCATTTCCAGAAATTCTGACATTAAAAAATCCAACTTTTCCATAATATTTGATCTTCCTTCATCATAATTATTAATTTTGTGCTGAATGCAATTTTCTCCGTTTCTGCAATATACCTCTTGTCATAATAAATACAGTTATTATCTCTTGAGTAGAATTTCGGAGCTGATGCTTTGAAATTTTTTGCTGACACCTCGCATATCTCATTGGTGGTTTGCTTTTCTCTTTTAGCTGATATTCTTGATTTCTCTCTTTATTTGTTTCTTTCTTATTTTGGATTTTATTACTTGGTTGGTTATTTATTTGATTATGATTCATGGCTACAGGGAGGTGCATATATTCGCATTTTTTGTCGAACTTACATCCTTTTCCTTCTTTTAGGTTTTTACATATTTTTGGATGCAGATCTCTGCAATCATCCCCATATCCATCTAAGTATGCACATTTACCATATATTTCATAGTTTTGACATATCTTAGGATGTTTGTAGTAACATCTTTCTCCAAATCTGCAATTCCCTCTTTTCAAAAGGTTGCAGATTTTGTCTTTCTTGTCTATTTTTTCCTCTTTCCCGTCATTGTATAGATCTGGGTAGAGCCTCTTCGGGATTTGCTTTTCTGTTGTCATATCGTAATTTATCTTCGTAGGTATGGCTGCTTTATTGCCTCATATGTAGTATCAATGAGTATCTCTGCATCCATACTTTTATCTTGTTCTTTGTTTTCCTTATTTTTTTTCTGTCATTTCATTTTTGTTTACTTTTCTTCCGTTTTCCTCTTCTTCTTCTTCTTCTTATTCTTCTTCTTCTTCTTCTTCTTCATCCTCAACTATTTGTACATTCAATCTTGATTTAATAACATTGTCTATCCATGATAGACATGTTGAACAAAAAATTCTTGTATCTTTTCTCAAATCTTGTATTACCTCAGCACCCTGTGGATGGGTCGGAATGTTGCATGCAGCACATTTTCTGATTAGGTTTTGTGGATTGACTATGCATATACCAAACCTTACACAGTTTGCATGCTTTTGGCATTCTTTTCCTAATGCATCATTAGTATATTCACAAGATTCACTTATTCATTTTCTTTGTCGGAATATGTTGGTTTATGTATATTTTCTTTATGAGTCTCTTAACCACTTGGATTTTATTTGGAACTTCTTCAATTATTTTCAAGATGTTTTCATTAGATTTGTTCCAGTTTGAAGGATTATATCCTTCTAATATATCTATGAATGCTTTTGTATCTTTTTGGTTAGGACTGTTGCTGATTTCATAGATGAGAAATGCCAGTTCCCTTCCTGCTACCTCATCGTATTGCGAATCTGCTAAACACGCCAAATTACGCCACCTTTTCCCGCAGTTGGAACTTACTGCCATCTTGTTCTGATTTATAGTATTACACTTGATAAACTAACTTAGAAGACGCTTTATCCTACTATTTTCACACTAATCTTATCACCGCTAGTTCACGAACACTTCTAGATATTTCTCAAATTCTAGTCGTATGTTAAACTTGTGATATCTGTTGATTATTGTGACTTCACGCGGGTACGTCTCACCAAGCAAGAGGGAGAGAGACAGAAGTGATTAATTTACTTTAACATTCTGGTGTATGTCTGAGAGAGAGAGAGAGAGAGAGAGAGGGAGAGAGAGAGAGAGAGAGAGAGAGGGGTTGAAAGAACGAGGAGAGTTTTTTTTTCTTTCCCCTTTTACATTCTGGCGTGCTTCGTGATGCGTGTGTCACAGACTGAGGCTTTTAAATACGGTGCACTTTTGAACTAACACAGGTAAAACCACTGCGGCCAGGTAATGGAAAACCACGCGTTTCATGCACTGCTGACACCTGTATTGTGATTTCCTAATTGTTGGGTAACCCTGGGAAATTGCCCGGGAGAGATTTTTCATTCTTCTTTGCCGGTGCGCAGGTGTAGACTGCTGTTTACTACTGTTTTCTACACTTCATTAAGAATAAACAAGAGGCGTACGAAGGTTACTATTATTTTTGTAAACAAGAGGCGTAAATAAACAAGAGGTTACTATTATTTTTGTATCCTTTAGTTAATGAAGAATAAACAAGATGCATATGCAGGGTAACTAATGACTATTTTTTTTTAATCTTTGACTTCGACGCTACTCGGCCATTAGACGATTTTTATGGAAGAACCCTCTGAAAATAAAATTCGCTATTTTGAATAAAGATATGATTACCAACCCATCATCAAAGACTTTAGGTGTAATCCGAATATATAGAATATTAACGATTTCACTGGATACAATTGCATGCGTTTAGAAGGAAGAATTTGCATATTCCTGTGTATGTATGTATTATATATTATATATATATATATATATATATATATATATATATATATATATATATATATATGTGTGTGTGTGTATATATGTGTATATACATATATCATTCGAGCTACAAATGTCCTTTAATATCTAAATTCGCTCTACTCGGAATTGATATATTTTCATATATGTACCGAAGGGGAATTTTTTAGATTATAATAATTTTCGTCCCCACATGGGATCGAACCACCGTCCAAGTGGACGGGAACAAAATCAGGACGGACAGTGACGCTAACAATTCAGCCAACAGAGACGCTGTCCGTTATGATTTCGTTCCCGTCCACTTGGACGGTGGTTCGATCCCATGTTGGGACGAAATTATTATCAACTAAAAAAATTCCCTTTCGGTACATCTATGAAAATATATCAATTCCGAGGTAGAGCGGATTTAGATATTAAAGGACATTTGTAGCTCGAATGATGTATAAATGAATCACGGTTCGATGTGATAAGTATTCATATATATTATATATATATATATATATATATATATATATATATATATATATATATATATATATATATATATATATATATATATATATATATATATATATATATATATATATATATATATATCACGTATTCATAAAACAACCAATTGTACTTAACGTACTGTTTTTCCCGAAAGCATAAGTTCTCCTTGGCATTCAGGATTTCTCATAGTGCTTGCCATTCGAAGGGTTATAATTCTCCCGTCTTTGATAAACGAAATTTTATAAGAAAATCCTCAAACAAAAAAAATATTAACCGTAAGCATGCAATCAATTTGACCGCCCTCGCGTTCCCTATCATCCTGATTGTAAGCTAATAAGAAGTGATTATTGTGTTCCCGTAAATTTCGGGTCGTAACTTTTCCTTCATAATCGTCTAATTGGATAATGTCATGAATTTGGAAATTGCTTGGTCGCCACTTTTGTCCATTTTTTTATTTTTTTTTATTTTCGTATTTTTATATTTTTGTATTTTGTATTTCTTTTGTATTTCCAAGAGCCACAGCGCTAATGAAAGAACGGGTAATCCTTTTACCAACTTAAAAAAAAAAAAAAAAAAAAATCAGCGACGACACCACAAATAGACTTACGTCTCGAAAATTGTTGTTTGAGAACAATTATTTTGGCACAGGCTCAGACATAGAAATTGCCTCCACGGGGGAATGCAGTCAGTAATGAGTGCTTAAGCTCTTTTTACGATGCAAAGAAAACGAAAAACGATGTACTCGTCGTTATGAGGCAAAAAATCGAGAATCAAAGTACTCATAAGAGGCAAAGACAACGAGAAACAAAGTACCTCGTCGTTATGAGGCAAAAAAGCGAGAGACAAAGCACTAATTATGAGGCAAAGACAACGAGAAACAAAGTACTCGTTGAGGCAAAAAATCTAGAAACAAAGTACTCGTTACGAGGCAAAGAAAACGAGAAACAAAGCACTCGTCGTTGAGGCAAAAAAAAAAAAAAATCTAGAAACAATGTACCCGGAATGAGGCCAGAAACGAGAAACAAAGTACTCGTTATGAGGCAAAAAAATTAGAAACAAAGTACTCGTTATGAGACAAAGAAAACGAGAAACAAAGTTCACGTTATGAGGCAAAAAAAAAAAAAAAAAATCTAGAAACAAAATACTACTCGTTACGAGGCAAAGAAAACGAGAAACCAAGTATACTCGTTATGAGGCAGAGAAAACGAGAAACACATACCCCCGCCACCTCCCGTTCATCATCAGTGCCGGACAGGTCGAGTTTATTCCTATGGCCACCTCGTAACCAGTTTCCTCTCACCTGCTGGCTCTTATTAATCCAGGTTTTTTTCCTTCTTCTTTATTTATTTTTATTTTTTTACTTGTGATTTATTTCCTAAAATAAACTGCCTCGTAGTGAGACAATTACATGAATCTTTATCATGTTGGGATTATCATACCAGGTTTTTTTTTTATATCAGATCTTACACTTGATGTTGTTATGTATATTCAAAGCGATTAACTGGGACTCGGTATTCAGGGATCAATTTATGACATATATCAACAAAGATTTGTAGAATGTTCTTTAATATCCAAATCGCTCTACCTCGTAATTAATATATTTTCATATGTGCTAATCGAAGGGGAATTTTTTAGTTGATAATAATTTCGTCCTTTCGTGGATTCGAACCAGCGCGCCGACAGAGGAGAAATCAGGACTTCAGTAAAAAAATTCCCCTTCGGTTAACATAATATGAAAATATATTAATTCCGAGGTAGATCGAATTGGATATTAAAGGACATTTGTAGCTTAATGCATGTATATGAATCACGGTGATGTGATTCAAATGTACGTATGTATTGTATATATCTATATATAATAATAATATATATATATAGATATATATTGTATATATATTATATAAAATATATATTATATATTATAATATATTATTATATATATATTATATATATATATATTCATATATATTATATCTATATATATATGTATATATATATATATATATATATAAAATATATATATATATATATAAAATATATATTATATAATATAGGTATTATTATATATATATTCATATATATATATATATATATATATATATATATATATATATATATATATATATATATATATATATATATATATAAGCTACAAATGTCCTTTGATATCCAATTCTGTCTACCTCGGAATTACTTGAAACTCCTCAAGTGTTTTCCTTCTGTGGTCATAAATCTTATACCTGATCATCATGTACCTGCCTACGAAGAATTTTGCTATAAATGATTAATGCTAACCACGTAATTACTGATAGCAACAAGATACGAAATTCTTCAGTAAACAGCATAAATGGCATCTTCCTGAATTACATTTTAATATATGAAAAACGTGGAAATGTATTAAACCATTAAAGAAACGTCCTTGGTGAGGCTTAGCTTATTATTATTGATAGCAACAAGATACGAAATTCCTGAGTAAATAGCGTAAGCGACAACTTCCCGAATTACATTTTAATACACGAAAAGTATGGAAATGTATCGATCCACTAAAGAAACGTCCCTTGACGAAGCTCATTGCGGTGATCTGGCCTCTCGTTCCACGAAGATAGGGGAACCGAAGAAAAATTTGGGGTCGGGCCTTCAGGCAGCGAGCGAGTGAGTGGCCACTTAAATAAAGACAGCTTTCGAGCTGAAAGAAAAACTAGCGGTGGGCGTCGACTGATCTGAAAGGTTCACCCCATAGGTGTGAGTCTGGAAAACGGCTGTCTGGAGGTGTAGAGGAACACAGTGATTGATCGGCCGATAAAGGTAAAGTGTCAGATTGCCTGTTATAATAAAAGAAAAAAAAAGTTGAATAGCAATCAGGATGCGGGATATGAAAGGGGTCCCTCTATCAGGGTGCCGGATAAAAAGGAAGCCTCAGGACATAGGGCGCGATCGGAACTTTTGAATTCGGGAGATCGGTGGCGGCTACCGGTTGTCGGCTACCGAGATAGATGCAAAGTAGTTTCTTTGATGCAGCAGTATGTTGTCTTCCTTCTGTCTTGTTGGTGTTGGTGTTGTTGTTGTTCTTCTTCTTATTTGACGCGAAGTCTCTTTTTCTAGACTTTTCCTCCGTTTTCTATGCATTTCGTAGGATAATTGGCCAATTTTCATTGCTTTCACGTTTTTTCGATATATATATAATATATATTATATTATATATATATATATATATATATATATATATATATATATTATATCTATATATAATATATATATATATATATATATATATATATTATATATATATATATATATATATATAAACAATATTTTTGGAAGCTTCATGCCCCAATATATACTAACTCATTCATCAAGAGCCCTTCAATATGTTTCGTTGTTACTTGTCTTTTGTATCTGTCGATCTGAACTTTAAATGGAGAATGTTCTTTATGAAATTAGTTGAAGATAATAAGTCGAATGGAATAATACATTTTGATGATCTAAATAATTGTTCGTGAGATTTGGCCCGAATTGCAAATTATGGAAAACTATTTTCCATTGTTCACTCAGAAGAAAGTTCAAAAAAGGTCACTTCACCAAAAATAATTATTTTTAGTTAAAAAAAAATCCGGGGTCTGTTGAGTCTCCGAATAAATCAATATTTTGACCGACCTCGTCACTACAGTCCAACAAGTTGTTTTGATCTAATTAATGACATTTATTGCTCAGCCAGAGAGTACAATTTTAGCTCATATGCAGCTGCTGCAATTATATCTTTTTTTTATTCATATTCAAAATAGATGCAAGTGCTATATTTTGTTCATATGATCTCAGTAAGGTTGTAATTACATGGACAATATTATCTTGACGACATTTTGTTGTATCATTTCATTTTCGTATCAGTATTCTTTGGGTAATAGTATTCAGTTTGATTTAGTTTGGTATTCTATACAATACAATGTCTTTCCCCGGGCGCTCTTTACCAAGTGGCGTGTTTTTTATCTTCAAAATCATTTGTAAAGAAGGAAGGCTTAAACTCGTGAGCAGTCATGCAATATCTTCATAAGTGGCTGCAAATATGTTAACAAGATGAAAACGCAATTTTTTTTTTTTTCTGTTCAAACAAACAAATATATCTCATCGATATGTGAAGAATTTTAAGATGATATAGAGTTCATACTCATTAACCTTGCCGTATTGGGTATGGGAGGTTTTTAAGTTTTGGATAAACCTACGAATTTACCTGACTTTGCACTTGTTAAAAGTTACGATTTATTTTCCGAGTTATTCAGGGATGGGGTATTTATTTATTTACTTATTTATTTATTTATTTATTTATTTATTTATTTATTTTATTTTTTATTTATTTATTTATTTACTCATTTATGTATGTATTTATTTATTTATTTATTTATTCATTTATTTATTAAAACGTGAGAAGTGCCCGACAAATTTACTTGATTTGCACTTGTTAAAAGTTACGATCAGTTTCAAAGTTATTCAGGGATGGGATATTTATTTATTTATTTATTTATTTATCTATCTATTTATTTATTAAAACGTGAGAAGTGCATCCATCGGAATTCAGTCTTTGGCGGATTAAACTTATCGCATGAAGACATCACAAAGTCGAAAGAAGAATTAGTACCCCGTAGGGAGGCAACAGCGTTTTGGCCCCGTCCTGCCTTCTTCTTCGCCATTCGCGTAATCCAAACACACATCTACTACTAATTGCGGGTTTATTAACATAACAATCATTTGATTATCTCCCTTTGCGAGGGACGAGAGGGGGGAAATAAAGCCGCTTTTGTATCCGCGGACCGAAAGGGAGAAATGAATCATCCCAGACTGTTTCGGTGATAAGTAAGTTAACCGGTTCTGCAGAGAGAGGCTGGATCCTTTGCCTTCTTGTCTCTTGCTATGCATATTAAGAGAGAGAGAGAGAGAGAGAGAGAGAGAGAGAGAGAGAGAGAGAGATACGTTGCTCTTGTCTGGTGAGCTGTCGACGGAAGGCAGCCAGAATGACAAATGAACACACCCGAGAGAGAGAGAGAGAGAGAGAGAGAGAGAGAGAGAGAGAGAGAGAGAGGAGGAGGAGGAACGACTGAAATTTTATTCCCTAGCAATGATCGAAGTGACAATCCGTTAAATAAACTTACCACTGAGAGTACGAGGGTACTGACTGAAAATCATTTATATATAATTCAGCTGCCTCGCAAGTTCGTCTTTTCGTTTCATGAGCGAAATGACAGCTCGGTGGTGCTGATGGAACAGGAGGCTCAAATTTGGATGTAAAAGGACGATTGAAGGAACCGTGGGCGGGGGGCTACTATGATTCACTGCGCGGAGATGCCAAAACTGACGGAACATCATCCAATGTTGCAAAATTGCGCGAGTGTAGATTTATTCAAATGCCTTTTTGCGGGATAAATCAGCATTGGAAAACCCCATCCCAGCTGTGTTTACGTTAGTGATCGAGACGAAACTCGATATTTCAGCAATCAGCAGTTGATTGATTGAGTGATTATTTTGCCGTTCTGTCAAACTGGCATCACAGCATCGAAGACATCAAATACCCATAAAGATGAATTCCAACAGCTGACGGCGCATCTAACGGGACCTAAGAGGATTTACATTCTGCAACTCAGTTCGCTTTGTATGAGTGAGTATGAATGAACGTATAAACTCACGTTACTCTATACCTCTTCTTCTGTTTTATATATATATATATATATATATATATATATATATATATATATATATATATATATATATATGTAGCGTGTATATATATATATATATATATATATATATATATATATATTATATATATGGTTTATATAGTATATATAATATATAAAAATATCCAATATCATGCTAACAAGGCGGTGTTTGATAGGACACAAAATGAATTTTCAATAATGATTATACATATACAATAGATATATCCTATATATATATATGAATAATTATCACATCGAACCGGGTTTTGATCCATTTTATATAATTCAATTTCAAGCTACAAAAATGTCCTTTAATATCTAAATTCACTTTACCTTTCAATGATTATATATATGTGTTTGTGTGTGTGTGTTTGTGTGTGTGTGTGTATATATATATATATATATATATATATATATATATATATATATATATATATATATATATAATATTCTTCGAAAATTCATTATGTGTCTTATCAAATTCCACCGTGTCAGCATGATATTTTTCTTTTTCTTCCTCATTCTTTTCTTGGTTAATTGCAAAGTATTTGCATACTAGTGTCAATCTGTCGTTAAGATGTGGCCACTGAATTTAATTCTTCGTTTATGGCAGACAGTCATATAAGTGTAAATCACTTTCTTAATTTGAAGTTATTTGCACTAGAAGAGTTAGTGTGTGCCTGGAACTTTGATTATTCATAGGAAAAGCCTTGTTAAAAATAAATCCAGAAAAGCCTTTAAATATAAAATCCAGGAAAATCCTGCTTGAATATAGATTCAGGAAAAGCCTTATTAATTATAAGCCCAAAAATGCCTAGTCAAATATTAATCTGGTTAAATGTAAATCCAGGAAGCCCTGGTTAAATATAGGTTCAGAGAAAACCTTATTAAATATGAACCCATGAAATGTCTGGTCAAATATTAATCTGGTTGAATATAAATCCAGGAAAAACCTGGTTAAATATAAATATTAATAGAAAATGGATTAATTTAAGGACTTGACTGATGGAAAAGAGATTTATTTTGGGACTTGAGTAATAAAAGTGAATTAATTTAGGGACTTGAGTGATGGAATAGAGATTTATTTAGAGACTTGAGTAATAGAAAATGAATTAATTTAAGGATTTGACTGATGGAAAAGAGATGTATTTAAGGACTTGAGTAATAGAAAATGGATTAATTTAGGGACTTAATAGAAAATGGTTTGATTTACGGGGTCGATTAACGGAAAAGGGATTAATACGAGTTTAGTGGCTTGAGTAATAGAGAAGGCATTAATTTAGGGACTATCGGTCACTTGTGCTTTGAAAGGAAATAGGGAAAAAATGAGGGCGTTGGGTGGGGGTGGGGGGGGCGAGTTAGGGGGTGGAGTTACAGTCGGACGAAGCTTTTGAAAATCTCGAGTCGTGATCTGAGTAATAAAAGATAAGAGAGGAAAGTGAAAATATGCCGGGAAGTTAGTTAATGATGATGAATGAACTGGCAGAGGGGTTGGAGATTGAGGGAGATTGCCGACGAAGGAAAACAGATGAAGGCGATTACGATTACGAGTTTCTAAGGCGAGGGAGGGGGGAGGGAGAGCTTCGTACAAAGCTTCGATGGGAAAAGGAAGGAGAAGAGAGAGAGAGAGAGAGAGAGAGAGAAGTAAAACCGAGATTTACTTAAGGTCTAATGCAGGATTCAACCCTCGAAGATGGAGGTGACCACTCGGTCGTGTCAGTTGCTTAGGGACGATTGAGTGTTTAGAGACGCAGCGTCGCAGTAGATGTTTAGTCTGTCTTGTTCGATCTTAAACATTTATGTAACCACAACGGGAATGCAAGAGCATATATGAAAGGATAAAAAATAAATTAGACGTTTGTTTTATGTACTGATTGAAATTTCAGAGACGTTAGTGGAAAGTCGTAGTTTGTTGATTTGTTGGGTAAAAGGTAATATATCCCATTATTATTATTATTATTTTTTTTTCTCTATCACAGTCCTCCAATTCGACTGGGTGGTATTTATAGTGTGGGGTTCCGGGTTGCATCCTGCCTCCTGAGGAGTCCATCACTTTTCTTACATTATTTTATTATTATTATTATATTATTATTATTATTATTATTATTATTAATTATTATTAAGCACTCGATCTATATATATATATATATATATATATATATATATATATATATATATATATATGAGGTGGTCGTCCACAGGGGAAAAGAAAAGCTGAAATTCCTTTTAGCTCGACAGTTTCGGCTTCCACTGGCCCTTATCGGGAGCTGTTTATTAAATAAACAGCTCTCGATAAGGGCCAGTGGAGGCCGAAACTGTTGAGCTAAAAGGAATATCAGCTTTTCTTTTCCCCTGTGGACTACAACCTCATATATCTATCTTCATGGAAAAGGAAGACTAAAACGTCATATATATATATATATATATATATATATATATATATATATATATATATATATATATATAATTAATATGTGTGTGTGTGTGTGTGTGTGTATGTATATATATATGTTTATATATATTATTACTGTAATTAGACCGACAGTTCCTTTATAATGAAAAACTCCTAATTTTCATGAGGTAATAAAGTATATTTGTTAGTTAAACTAAAATATACAAACAGGACATCTCCTCCATCGAGAGAGAGGGAAAGTAGAGAGTTTTAAAAATCAGTTTATCTGCGAGTTTTTTTTTTTTTAAGGTGATTGTCAGTGAACAAGCTGGACAGAAAGGTGTGGAGGCAAAATATTAGACAGCTCTGGTCGTCAGTGGAACGCGAGAGTGTTCATGCAAGGGAAGGGGGTTGGGGGGTGGAGGCCGTCCAATACATTCAGCAGCAGAAGAATATCCGGGTGATAAGATTCCTATAGTCTATGGAGTGGCATTAAGAGGTAACAAGGTCACTTCCTCTCTTTTTTTTTTCTCCTATTCTACAGCTTCTGCTACAGAGAGTAGTCAGGGGATGCACTGGAAAGTAAGAGCTACCTCGCATCGTTTTCAAAGTTGATTACGCAGTCACTTCGGAGTGACATGGAGAGGTAAACAAGGATATTTCCTTACTGGCTACTCACATTCTATTTTCGTGCTTTAGAAAGTATAGGCAGACGATGCACTGGAAAGTAAGAGCTGTCTCGTGTTGTTTTCAAAGTTGTTTCGTGATGGATGGGACTACGCGTATGCTTTTTGGCGTTACGTCAATTGAAGGACTAAACAGCTGATTTGATCAGGCGACAGATCCAGCGGCTCAGACGCTGAACTGTACTACATCTCCCTGAAGCAGAAAACGAAGGCTAACGTTAAGAGAGCGTCAAAGTCTGCGTCAAAGTCTTTGCAGGGCATCGCCATCGGCTTCATCTGTCCAAACCACCATTAGGATTCATGTGGGGGCGTCTTCTCTCTCGTTCAGCCGCACGTCACCGTCACTCAGCAGGATGTGTTTATTCAGAAACTGACAGTAATCTTAACAAATCTTCGAGACTGAGTATCAAGGAATCTCTGCTTTATGGCGGTCCCGGATAATCCACTTGGCAACTGCCAGGAGACGTTGGACTCCCGTATATTCGATATAATCCATCTAGTTCTGCGCCTCGTACGTACATACATAGACTGACAATTGTGAGAGAATTTTAAAGTCCCAGGAAGAAGAGAAAGTGGAAAGCGAATAGTAGTAAATGGAAACAGGGAAGACTGAGAAATTCACCCAAACAAAAGTAATAAGAAGATAAAATCACAGTAACAAAATCTAAATATATTTATAGCTGAAACTCCTGTTAATCATTGAGTGAAGGTTTATATCAACTTTGGCACATAATTGATGTAATATTTGTATGCATATGATGAAATGAAAAGACTCTAACCCTCCTTTTTATAGCTAAATGTTAGCTGAAGGAGATGTGAATATGCTTAGGAAGGAATTCACAGCTTTTAAAATTGAATCATCAATAAATAAGGGAAATGGTAAATGCCAGGTTATGAAGGAATTACAGAAGATAGGACTTTGGCTGAAACTGAAATGACATTTCGTACATTATCTAGACTGTGATGAAGAATATGGAACGAGGAAACAAGACTTGGCGACTGGGAACTGGAAGTCATGGCAAGGAAAAGATACCAAAGACAGGAGACCTGACTGAATGTGTTAACTGTATAAGCATTCCACTTGCCTCGAATGTAACGTAAACATTCAATATGCTTATCCTCAGTGGATTAGAGACAGACATGAATAAATTACTCAGAAATGAAGCTGGTTTTAGAAAAGTCAGGTCTTGCTCAAATCAAATATTAATTTTGTGTTGAGCTTTTATAGAGAGCAGCAATTTCATTTTGGAACTGGTGTATGTAGCCCGCTGACAGCCATGAATCAATGCCTGAACAGGTTATTGGCAGGGAATGATAAATGGAACAACATAGCTGTTTTTTCTTCGTCTTTCCTTTCAAAGTTTCATGTTTGATGACTGGAAGGTATTTAGGAAATTAGACATTTTTTCCTCCATAGGAAAATAAGGACCATAATGGCCAACCAGCCTATTAATGTATTATACCTATAAGTATATTAATATAATATATATATATATAAATATATATATAATATATAATATAATATATATTAACAATATATATATATATATATATATATATAATATCATATATATATATTAAACATACTATTAATATATATATATAATTATATATATATTATAACTATATATATATAATATAATATATATATATACATTTACTATATAATATATAGTATAATATATAAATATAATATATATATATATTAGTTATAATATATATTCCTATTAATTATAATGATTCGTTATATATAGTATATGTAAATAAAGGTTCTTTTTTGCAACGGAGGAAAAAATGAAAAAGCGAGATAGCCAAGTACAGGACCGAAAGTACTTGGCTATCTCGCTTTTCATTTTTTCCTTCGTGGCAAAAAAACCTTTATTTATACATAGCATCACGTTTTATATACTTCGCTGCATGATCAAGTTACTTCATATAGTATATGTGTGTATGTGTTTACGTGTCTGTGCATGTGTATACGTGTGTGGAAATTGAAGAAGTGAAAGTCTGATCAGTGCCAGAGAGACCCCAATATGCACCAGAAGTCTTATCTTGATATATAGATGGGCGAGGGTATGATTATCCAAAAAGGTGCTTACGATAAGGGCTTAGGGCCTACAATGTTTCGCTAGACTGATTTTTATTTCTTTTCCTTCTCTAGTTCTATTTTCTCTCTTCCTCCGCGAAAGCGAATTAATACGTACAAGTAGTATAACTCAGTTTGGACCTCGACCAAATGCGAGATGGGTCGCACTCATTTCCCTCGTAATCAACAGTGTCAACAACCCAATGCATCATCATCGGTTCTAAGACGATTAGGAAAGTCCGAATTTTACGGGCGGGATTAATCGCTTAACGATTTCTTGCGTTATGCTTCGGGACCCTTCACTGCAGGTAAGTCGAGAGAGAAAAAGAGAGGACGAGGGATGTAAAAAAGTGAGACTCGAGGAATAATATATATATATATATATATATATATATATATATATCATGTATGTATATATATATATATATATATATATATATATATATATATATATAGTACTTATGAGTGGTTTCGGTACATGAAAGGAAAGAGAGACGCGCACATTCATTTCTCAGGATGGTCATTCGTACGAGGAGGCAGCACGTGAATTAAACATCGATTTTCCAGTAAGAAAGGGATTCGTATTAAGTCTAATGGCAAGCTCACACAGAATAATTACGAGAAACAGGAGGAGATTTTCGCAAATTGCGACGCCTGGGACAGAGCAAAAAATGAATAAACCCTGGATACTCGATATTTCAAGGAAATTGCGTCGTATTTAAAAATGCTTCTTTCTTCATCCGACGGTGAATCGGTGCAAACTTTGTTCTAACAGGTTCGTTTTTAGGGGTTTTAGGGGCCTGGCGTTGGGGTGGAAGGGGAGGAGGGGGTGAGAGGAGGGGTGGGGTGGGGGAGGTGGTGTGTGGATTCTACAATGATATTCAAAGTCTGAAAACCAAATTCTACAGATTACTGTGCTATTTTGGATAAATTTAAGCTGCAAAAGAACTTTTACCTGCATTTCCTCACCTCATGATCTAAAAACCATTATGCAAATCAGACGAAATTAATTTTGAAATAGCAAACTTTAATTATCAAGAAACGTATCAAGATGACTCAACCGGAAACTTTCCCTCTTACCACTTGTTTTAGCTTCGATCTCTCATCAGGAAGATTTCCAGGGTTCGCTTCTTTCGACACAAGAAGTGAATTATAAACCTGGTTGCTAGTCGGCGTTGGATGTTTAGCAACTAGGATGGGGGCGGTTAGGAGCCTAGCATCCTTAACTAAAAGGTTTGCTGAAGCGAAAGGTAGGCACCTTTCTATGACACTACCTGTCGGGGGAAAGGAGTTTGGTGTATTTGGGGGTGGGTAGGAGCCTAGCGTTCTTAATTAAAAGGTTTGCTGACACTTCAGGGGACAGGAGTTTGGTGTATTTATATATATAATACCCTCGAAATAATTCGGTAAACGTCCAACCTCTGCGGGCGGCCCTGACGTGAACCAAGAGTGAAGACCTTCTTACAACAAATACAGGTTAAATGAAGAAATTGGCACCTGTTCGAGATCGGCCCAATGGATTAGAAGACTGTCAACCAATTTCCCTGCTTTGCAAAGCAACGAAATCCCATTTACGGGGTCAATTCATCATTGGCATCTCTGTAATTTAGTATAATATTGCTCACAGTAAACACCGCTTGCCCAACTGCTTTCATGTCAGCGGCAAGCACAGAGAGAGAGAGAGAGAGAGAGAGAGAGAGAGAGAGAGAGAGAGAGAGAGAGAGCATCTGCTGATGCTCAGGTGGAAGTGTTGTGTTACTTTAATTAGCGGCTGATATTTCGTTTCCTTTTACTCGTGCCGACAGATCTGGATTGTTTTGGAGGCGTCGCGTCGCCGCCTTTTGTAGAAAGGCTGCCTTGTACAGGAGATCTGCCTTGTGCAGGAAGGCTGCCTTTTGCAGAAAGGCTGACTTTGGCAGGAATTCTTCCTTTTGCAGAGCGGCTTCCTTTTACAGGAAGGTTGCCTTTTGCAAAAATTCTGACTTGCAGGAAGGCTGCCTTTTGCACGAAGGCTGCCTTTGACAGAAGTCTGCCTTTGACAAGGAGGCTGCCTTTTAAAGAAAAGCTGTCTTTTGCGAAACAAAAATTCCTTTGCAGAAAGGTTGCCTGTTGCAAAAAAAGGCTTCCTTGTACAGATAGGCTGTCTTTTATAGGAAAGCTGCCTTTTACAGAAATTCTGCCTTTTTCAAAACGACTGCGTTGCATAGAAAGGCTGCTTTTTACAGTAAGACCTAAAAGGTTACAAGGAAGCTCTTGCTGAATTGTCAATTATAAATTTCCCTCTCCACTAAGGCAACAGAGTTGAATTTAGTAGAGTATATATAGGTTTACTCGAATCTTACAGCGAAGGAATAAACAAAAAAACCTGCTTTCAGAAACAAAATACAAAGGAAAAACATGAAGTAAGTATATATCCTCCTCCTCCTCCTCCTCCTCCTCCTCCTCCTTCCTTCCCTTTTCTTCTTCTTCTTCTTCTTCTTCTTCTTCTTCTTCTTCTTCTTCTTCTTCTTCTTCTTTCTCCAATGAAGACTGAAACAAGGCTGAGATCCTGCACGGGGTCTCCAGAGCTTCTGCTCAGGGGCAGCCGTGAGTTGTGCACAGTTAACTTAGTTTAGATGCCGTGAGATACTGTACATCAGGTTACGCAAGCCAAACAATTGGCGATCTAATAGTGACGGACAGGACAAAGTAAATGAGCGGCCAGATTAAGATATAGCCAATGGTGATGATGATGAATCGCTCGTAATCTCCTGTTCCTATGGCGGAATGCTCCGGCGCTGGAGAGATTAATGCAGCCTTCATTACTTCCAGCGTCCTTACGGACTGTGCTGCATCTGCTCTTGTCTTTGTTCGGGCGTGATTTGTTTCGTTTATCGGGGGTCGTTATCAGAAGTCCAGAAACCCCTATTGCATTTTTTCGCCTGTCATTTTCCTTTTTTACCGGGAGATTTTGAATCGCGACTGGTGCTTGCTTTACCGCCATACACCCGGAATCAGGATTTTAGCCTTCAAGGTCACATTCTCTCTCTTCGGTCTCGGGTTTAATTAGTATAAACATGGTGATGCTGTTTAGGTTATATAAAGCTTCCCCAGCATTAAGTTTCCCAGGATAGCTCCACAGTTTTTCAGTAGCTTTCATAGTCCTTTCATCAATACATTTATTCGTGATTTCATTTTTGTTTGTTTGTTTGTTTGTTTACTAAAAGGCCACAATTACTAATAGAAACTATCCGTGACCGCAGCAGCTACTAAGATAATTTTGTCAGATTTTCTCAAGTGGGGTACTGTAGGAGAATATTTTGTCACCCTTACTGTTTGCCCTTTTCATGGATATTGTGATGGAAAAAGAAGTTGCCGTTGGAAGAAAGAATATAGATTGGAAGAACGACATAAAACTGGCAAGCATAAATCAAGCAGATGATGCTGTGTTAATAGTCAAAGATCTATGATATTTTAAAAAAGCTTGATTACGTATCTAGATAGCTGGGAATTAAGATAAACCTCGAAAAAACGCAAGAACTGAGGACACAGGTTGCTCAGAGCGATGAAGTAACTCTAGCTAGAGAATGAATTAATGAGGCCGAGTCTTCCAAACAATGATATCCGGTACAGGTTCTGCCGAGATGCAATTAAGTTAAAGACCTGAAAAGGCGATTCAGACAATAGGTAGGTTAAGAAAGACTTACAAAGCAAGTAGACTGGAATTGCGTGGGAAAGGATGATTATATATTAGTCTACTACGATATGTATATATTGCTATACGGACCCGAATCATGGTAGGACAGTGATATTGTGTTTAAAGTTTTGTAAATTTAAGAACAATTTAAATAGAACATTCTGAGTTAAATAGCAAGATAGAGTGAGGATTTAATAGAATTATGAAATATTCCATATTAAATGAGATTACATATATATAGTATATATATATATATATATATATATATATATATTATATATATATAAGATCTATATCTATATATATATATATATATATATATATATATATATATATATATATAGATATAGATATATATATATTATATATAATATATATATAGTATATATTATATATATATATATATACATATTACACACACACAGTGTTGATATTGTATGTTCCGTGTAAGATATTTTTCAGTATCTCAAAACCATTTGTTACCTAAACACACATAAAATGCATGTACATATGCATATATTGTAACTCTTCCGTTATCTAATTAATTACTACTTCTTCACGTAATAATAATAATAATAATAATAATCATAATAATAAGAATAATAATAATAAAATAATAATAATAATAATAATAATAATAATAATAATAATAATAATTAGGAAAACCTAATTTAAGTTCTGCGATCAAAAGTTCAATAACAACAGAGATTATTCTTGGCCCTAAGATTATCTCAGCGGGAACTCAAATCACGAAGAGAATTGTAGATGAGGAAACATTTGCGTGGGACATCAACCATCAGTTAATAAATAAGTACCAAGTAATTGATTAAGAGCGTTTCATCTAATTGTACCATGACGTTTCTGTTATGAGTGAGAAAAAAAATCAATCATCATTCTGCAATTTGCATCTGATCTCAAGAATTATCGTCTTCATAAACAGACAATCAGAGCAGTTGCTGTGAAACGACATTGCTAAAATATGAATGAAAATCTCTTAACCGATACACCATACGCAAATATAACAGAGAGAGAGAGAGAGAGAGAGAGAGAGAGAGAGAGAGAGGTTAGTAAACTTACAACAAATCTAAAGAATTGAATTTTCTAAAAAAAAAAACTTGGTCGAAATTTCTCTCTCTCTCTCTCTCTCTCTCTCTCTCTCTCTCTCTCTCTCAATCTTCACAGCGAGGAAGTAAGTGCCCACAAGTCTTCCTTCATAAATATCTCTTCGTACTTGAAAGCTCATTAAGAGTTGACTTACTCATCCATGATTAGCTCCAAATCATTAGCAAGGCGACTATGAAGATTTGCATAATGACTAAATATTCTGTCCCTTCTTTTTAATTTGCATTCAAGGGCTCTCTCTCTCTCTCTCTCTCTTATTCTCCTCCGAACGTTAAGTGTCAATTTATCATCTGGCGCGATTGTTGTTGTGAAAGCAGAGAGAGGTAAAGCCTTGTTCTCTTACTGGGGCATCTAACCCTACGCCATTCCCCTCCCCCTCCCTCCACACTCCCTCAACTCTCCATCAGTCCCCCCCCCCCACCCCCCCTTTCAGTACGTGCCTTTTGTCTCTCCGGCTAACGTCATTATTTCACTGACTGGCGAAGATTTTTTTTATTTTCTCTTATCAGGATATTGTCTCTGGTTTTTTCTTATATTCGCCTTTTGATTTTCTAACAATCGGGGAATATCTTCCACTTCTTATCGCCTAATCTAATTTCGCTTCAGAAACGTGACTTCGTAAGCGAAGATCAGAGCGAGGAACGGCAAACAATCGAGCATTTATAAATGGACACAATGCATAAGAATACCGTGCAAACATGTATAGATGTATTTTTCGTATGTAGTATAGATTTTCGTAATATGTTTCGAGAGAAACAGAATATAATGTATTAATCAACGATGAAGAACATTTCAGGTCTCTCTTTCATTGTGACATATTTTCATCTTCAAACATTAATGAATCCACGTTCATATTTTTGCTCATCAGAACATTGAGATGCATGTTTCGTATTTAGTATACATTTTCGTAATATGTACGAGAGCAACAAACAGAATGTAATGTATCAATCAACGATAAACATTTCAGGCCTCATTGTGACATATTTTTCTATCTCCCAGCATTAATGAATCCACATTCATATTCGTACTCATCAGAACGTAGAAAGTCAATGTTACAAGTCCCTGCCCCTTTAAAATCTGCCAAGGGAAACTCGACCGTTTCAGTCTTTTCTCGTCGTCCCGTAACGGGGCACCAACTCCTGGGTGTATCCTGCTTGTCAGACCTTCAGTAGGGAGGACTGTGTGATGAATGAGCCGCAATGAGAAGCATGACAGTTATCATGCTGGCTGCTGTTAGAACTGGACTCACACCTACCTGTGCAATAAGGAAGGGATTTGCCGAGCGAGAAAAAAAAAAAGAAAAAAAAATCTGGATTACGGGCGTCGGCTAGGGTTTGAGGAATATGTGCTCGGCAAAACGAAGAAATATATTTGGATGGAAAGTTGATTTATGGTAATGCCCTCACTGGGAATATACTTGATGAATGGTATTACTCAGATGGGTGAAAATGACCAGCATTTCTATCTGGTATGGATATGACGCTTGTACATCTTGACTGGGCACTGTTCGCTCAAGTCTGCTATCTCTCTTTCTCAAATGCGTCCCACTAAAGTCTACTAACTATCAGTTACCTGTGCAGTGCCTGGGCCGCAAAGATGTTCTGGATATTAAGTAAACACGTCTACACCGTCGTCTCCTTGCCCGAACAGAGAAATTTAATGCTTATTTCTAGGATGTGAGACGAATTTACCATCTTGGTAAGCGTTCAAAATCGGCTTAGTAGGATATTTTTGCGCACCACAGTGATGCCCTTCAAAACGAAACAGTTGTAAATTGGTGAGTTTTGAGATTGAAATGTCTAGTAGTAAAAACACATTCTTCGTGTTTGTAATAGTTAAAAAAAAAAAAAAAAAAAAAAAAAAAAAAAAACAAAAAAAAAAAAAAAAAAAAAAAAAAAAAAAAACTGTATAAAACCAAGTTCAAGTGAATAAATATAAAACAAGAGATTTCGACCTTCGGTAAAGTCTCGTCGGGTGTAGAGTACCTTAGTGAAGGTCGAAACATCCCGTTTTATATTTATTGACTCAACTTGGTGTACATAGTGGCTCTTTTCTTAAACATGCAAGTACTCTAATCGCAAAATATCAGCAGTAATACGACTATTTATTGTTTTGGGCAATTAGCTATTGTGGTCAGCTACTGTTTCTTCAGAGGCGTCCCTTTGTAATCTCCGGTAACACTAATATACCGTAGAACCAGAGTCTGCTGACACATGAAGACACAACGGGGCGGTGGGAGGGTGGGGGAGGGGTGGAGGGAGGGGTGGTGGGGCTAAGGGTGTGCCGATTAGGGGTGCATCTGTCAGCAAGATCTGGGAGCAAATTTGTACTCCTCTCGCCTGCCTGCCCAACTGGACTTATCTCATTAAATCTGGCTAATCGGTGATTAACCCACTTTACAGGTTCTCCTGCTGCCAAGCTAAATGTTCCCAAGGAATGAGCTCACTGGTCGAGATCATCTATCACGTGTCAATCAGCCACTTTGGAAACTAATCACAAAGACTTTTTTTTTTTATTATTTTTTTACCTTTTTATCGGATGGCTTCCTAATTTTCGGCAATTATCTAGACGCTTGGATTTCATTTTGTCAAATAAAGTGACTTCCAAGTCATTCAACAATTAGTAAAACATCTAGACCTTCATCTTCGAGGTGGTTTTTGCTCTGGTTGTTTTCATTCTTCATTATTATTTTGTGCAGTCCTTGGCATGCAGTCTGTTTTACAGATGAATAACAGCTTCACGGAGACAACCCAATGTGGTGCATTTTTTGTTTGGCAGTTTCAAATATATATATAATAGGCATCTCTACTGTTATTTAAGTACCTCATTTCCACCTGATCACGCACATCTCAAAGGAGATAAGTTGACGCTGCCGTTCATGAATATCTTTCAGGTGATAACAAATTACTTGTGTAAAGATTTCAAACATGAACCTTATTGTCAATGTCATTAACATGGATTCGGAATTACAGAAAAAAAAGCTAAAAACGGACCTTTTTTTTAGTGAAAATTTTGAACGTGTGATGATTATCAAAGTTCATCACATTAGGAAATACCACAGAAAAGTGAAGTAACCGTTAATAGTTTTTTTTATTCATTCAAATTACCGATTCGCGGATGAAAGCATCCACTACCAACTCTTGCTGTCGCAAGTAGAGAAAAGCAGTGATTTATATACAATTTTCGTGACAGGCACCATGAGCTGTATCTATCACCGACAGAGAAATTTCCCTTTAGAAGCTGATCCCTGGTAACTGCACATTTTCTTTTCGTTGTAAATATATATCTTTTCTTTTTAACTGAATAGATAGCAAACGTACTTCCTAGCTCTCTGCCTTTCTCCAAACAAATTTATTCATGAAGCAAGAGAGCCTAAACGTTGCATGTATTTTCAAGTCAAGAGCGTCGTCCACTCGTAAGCTTCGCGAATACCATGACATTTTGCGAAGAAAATTTTTATAAGTACGTCTCCATACACAGATATACATTCGCAGTTGAAATGATACTCCCATCCAACGCACACGCACACACATACGCACAAATGCTATATGTTTGCATGTGTTTGTGTGTAGAAAGTGTTGTTTTATAATTGAGTGTGTACCTATGCCTGAAATCGTTATACCAGTGTATAGTGTCGAGAAATTGTTTAGTTGTTTCGTGAGAGAGAGAGAGAGAGAGAGAGAGAGAGAGAGAGAGAGAGAGAGAGAGAGAGAGAGAGAATAGACTCATACATACGCAAGTGTTGAGAGACGCCCATAAAAAGAGAGTGTTAGGCAAAAGAGTGGGGTATTCCATTATAAGCTCTCCTTTATTATGTGTCTCGCCCCGTGCAAATATTGATGGCGAAGCACCAGACCTACGATTTCTACGTCTGGTCACGAGGCTCAAATGTCTACCGTCAACAAAGCGAAATGACGATGTCACTCCAAACGACCCAAAGGCTCATTGTCACACCTTTCTGGAATCTTGCACTTGGCTCCTGAGAGCTTTACGTCAGCATTTTCGTGTGACGAAGTTTCACTCATTATACCATGTTTTATGCACAGTTAACTAAGGTTGGGGGGTGGAGGAATGAGAAATTTATAGTAAATATATTAAAGAAGAAGTAATTATGCAACATATTATTATTATTATTATTATTATTATTATTATTATTATTATTATTATTATTACATTCGTCTTATTCGACTGGGTGGTCTTTGTAGCGTAGGGTTCCGGGTTTAATCCAGCCTCCTTAGGAGTCCATCACTTTTCTCATTATGTACCCTGTTTTTAGTAGCACTTCTGCATAACTCCTGGAACTACTTCGGCATCTAGTTTTACCAGGTTTCTTATTAGGGGTCCTGGGATCGTGCCCAGTCTTCCTATGATTATGGGCACAATTTCCACTGGTATATCCTTCTTAATTCTATTTTCAAGTCTTGATAATTCTCTTTGTTTTTCTCATTTACTCTGGTGTCCCATTGTATTCCGACATCAATGAGTGATACTTTCTTCTTGATTTTGTCGAACAGCGCCACGTCTGGTCTTTTGGCACGTGCCCCCCAATCTGCTCTGATACCCTAGTTCCAGAGGTTCTTTACCTGATCGTTTTCTATCATTATTTTTTTTTTTTATCACAGTCCTCCAATTCGACTGGGTGGTATTTATAGTGTGGGGTTCCGGGTTGCATCCTGCCTCCTTAGGAGTCCATCACTTTTCTTACTAAGTGCGCCGTTTCTAGGATCACACTCTTCTGCATGAGTCCTGGAGCTTCTTCAGCCTCTAGTTTATATAGATTCCTTTTCAGGGATCTTGGGATCGTGCCTAGTGTTCCTATGATTAAGGGTACAATTTCCACTGGCGTATCCCATATCCTTCTTATTTCTATTTTCGGGTCTTGATACTTATCCATTTTTTCCATCCTTATTATTTTTTTTTATTTTTTTTGCTCTATCACAGTCCTCCAATTCGACTGGGTGGTATTTATAGTGTGGGGTTCCGGGTTGCATCCTGCCCCCTTAGGAGTCCATCACTTTTCTGACTATGTGCGCCGTTTTCTAGGATCCCCCAACTCTTCTGCATGAGTCCTGGAGTACTTCAGCGTCTAGTTTTTCTAGATTCCTTTTCAGGGATCTTGGGATCGTGCCTAGTGCTCCTATGATTATGGGTACGATTTCCACTGGCATATCCCATATCCTTCCTATTTCTATTTTCAGATCTTGATACTTATCCATTTTTTCCCTCTCTTTCTCTTCAACTCTTGTGTCCCATGGTATTGCGACATCAATGAGTGATACTTTCTTCATGACTTTGTCAATCAACGTCACGTCTGGTCTATTTGCACGTATCACCCTATCTGTTCTGATACCATAGTCCCAGAGGATCTTTGCCTAATCGTTTTCTATCACTCCCTCAGGTTGGTGCTCGTACCACTTTTTACTGCAAGGTAGCTGATGTTTCTTGCACAGGCTCCAGTGGAGGGCTTTTGCCACTGAATCATGCCTCTTTTTGTACTGGTTCTGTGCAAGTGCCGGACATTCGCTTGCTATGTGGTTTATGGTTTCATTTTTCGTATTGCACTTCCCACATATGGGAGAGATGTTATTTCCGTCTATCGTTTTATGAACATATCTGGTTCTTAGGGCCTGATCTTGTGCCGCTGTTATCATTACTTCAGTTTCCTTCTTTAGCTCTCCTCTCTGTAGCCATTGCCATGTGTCATCTCTGGCTAGTTCTTTAGTCTGTCTCATGTATTGTCCGTGCATTGGTTTGTTGTGCCAGTCCTCTGTTCTGTCTGTCATTCTCCTGTCTCTGTATATTTCTGGGTCTTCGTCTACTTTTATTAGACCTTCTTCCCATGCACTCTTTAGCCACTCGTCTTCACTGGTTTTCAGATATTGCCCCAGTTCTCTGTTCTCGATGTTGACTCAGTCCTCTATACTTAGTAGTCCTCTCCCTCCTTCCTTTCGTGTTATGTATAGTCTGTCCGTATTTGCTCTTGGGTGTAGTGCTTTGTGAATTGTCATATGTTTCCTGGTTTTGTGATCTATGCTGCGGAGTTCTGCCTTCGTCCATTCCACTATTCCTGCGCTGTTTCTGATTACTGGCACTGCAAATGTGTTTATGGCTTTTATCATATTTCCGGCGTTGAGTTTTGACTTGATTATCGCCTTGAGTCTCTGCATATATTCTTTCCTGATCGTGTCCTTCATCTCTTGGTGTTTTATATCCCCTCCTTCCATTATTCCCAGGTATTTGTAACCTGTCTCATCTATGTGTTTGATGTTGCTCCCATCTCGTAGCTTTATCCCTTCAGTTCTCGTTACTTTGCCTTTTTGCATGTTGACTAAGGCGCATTTTTATATTCCAAACTCCATCCTGATGTCCCCAGATACAATCCTTACAGTCTGGATTAGGGTATCTATTTCCTTGATGCTCTTACCATACAGCTTGATATCGTCCATGAACATCAGATGGTTATTATTATTATTATTATTATTATTATTATTATTATTATTATTATTATTATTATTATTATTATTATTATTATTATTATTATTATTATTATTATTATTTGGCTCTATCACAGTCCTCTAATTAGACTGGGTGGTATTTATAGTGTGGGGTTCCGGGTTGCATCTTCTGCAGTACTATTATTATTATTATTATTATTATTATTATTATTATTATTATTATTATTATTAGTTATATTATTATAAGCCCTGTTCTAATAGAACAAGAATGCATGAGGTCATTGCCTTGAAATTCAAGCTTCCAAAGGATGAAGTTCCAAAAGATTATAGGAAAAAATAAAAGAAGAGAGTAGTTATTAGAGAAGAAAAAATAATTAACAAACACATGAAAATATAAATAGATTAGATTAGTAAAATGCATGTTGCATTGTTTTAGTGCTGTGATGTTTCTATTTTCAGTCTACATAACAAAAAATATCGTTAACAGAAAAAGATTTTATATGAGTTTTTAATGTGCTTCGTATGTTGGTTGAAATTTATTGCATTGCTTTATTCTATCTTGTTTATAGTTGACACGATACAGAATAACGATTAAAACATAATTTTTGCTATTTATTAAACTCGTTACTGCGTCGCATGAAATTTTTCATTGCATTTTTATATCCATTCTGTTCCCAAACTAACCAGAACTCTGTGGCATTCCTCACATGAGTTAGTTCGGTCATTCTTCTATTAAGATGGCATTAAACCCGAATTAGCCATCACAGTTCTCAAATGACTCTGGTTTACGAGTCGAGATTGTTCTGATTGAACCGCATTAAGCACAGTAGTTGATAGTAATGTCTCGAATTTATCTCTCACCGCGTTGACTCTAAACAACTTATACTCGAATTTTAGAACAAATTAGCCTGGCGTGTACAATTACTTCGAGACTTCTCCCTAGAGTCAGTTTATAGCTTGTTGGTGTTTGTACTATGTGCGTTTATGAGTGTGTATGAGTATGTATGCACACGCGTATGTATATATATATATATATATATATATATATATATATATATATATGTGTGTGTGTGTGTGTGTGTGTGTGCTGCGCGCGCTCGCGCGTGTGTGTACGTGTGTGTTTCTAAATACGAACATGCGTATATATATCACATGTATGTACGTACATGTTCCTGCTTAGAGACAGCATGGATATTAATTTTTTTCATATATTCAAGAACAGTTCTTCGGTCGATTTTTTCAAACCAATAAAAAAACTTGAACTAAAGTGAATATCCGCGCATGCAAAATTATATAAAATGAAAGTCACAGTCTATATATGTTTGAATATATGAATATACATAAATACAGGAATATTATGACTCGAGAGAAACTTGCTATAAAGGGAAAACAGATTATTTATATATATATATATATATTTATATATATATATGATATATATATATAGTCATATATATAGAGATTTATACATATATATATATATATATATATATATATATATATATATATATATATATATATATATATATATATATATTATATATATATATATATATATATATATATATATATATATATATATATATATATATATATGTATATTGATATATATATATATATATATATATATATATATATATATGTATATTGATATATATATATATATATATATATATATATCATATACATATATATATATATATATATGACATATATATCATATATATAGATATATATATATATATATATATATATATATATATATATATATATATATATATATATAATATATATATATATATGCATACATACATACATATGTGTGGAGCATTGAGTTTTTGTATACAGAAAGACATCCACATGTATATCGAAAAACTGAATATGCAGTTATTAAAAAAAAAACATAAGGTAATTTATCAGTGTTCATATGCCCATTTTATGGAGCAGTGTGTTATTGAATAGAGGCAATCTTAAAGTTCATATAGAAGGAAAAAATTGGTAACTAAAAGACGGTAAAAATAACCACGAACAAACAAGGCATTAGATTCATAGTTTTCGTAGGAATAACCACTAGACTTTTTTGGTAATCAATAATGCCCCACAGCGTGGGCATTAAAATGTTCAAATTATCATTTGAAAAATAAAAATTTCTTGCGAAAAGAAACAAAAAAACCACTGAAGGTTAATTTTGGTGACCCACTGATCTTTCAAAAGGTGGCCAAAAGAAAACAACGCATTTCTTGTGTTCATAGGAAGGCCTTGGAAAAACTTTCCAAACAGCGAGGCAAAATGTCACACCGAGAGTTGGTGGCTCCGTAGACGCTCGTAAAAAGGTTCCGTGCATTGTGCTGCTCAACGGCAGGTCCCGACTTCTCGCTACGTGCAATTACGTGCGTTCGCGTGGTCTCAGCCGCAAAAACACGGACGATTGAAATTGTCTTTTAAAAGGATAAAAGTTTACTAGATTGTTCTAGCAGGATTTCCGTATACCTACACACACACACGGGTATATATATATGAAAATGTGCCTGTCTATGGGTCAGAGAGAGAGAGAGAGAGAGAGATTGCATTAGTCTATTGTGAATTATTTTATTACATTATTATTAGTGATATTTAAATGCGTGCATATATGTATATATATATATATATAATATATATATATATATATATATATATATATATATATATATGTGTGTGTGTGTGTGTGTGTGTGTGTGTGTGTGTGTTTTTACATATATCTATGTATATATATGTGTATGTATATATATATATATATATATATATATATATATATATATATATATATATCATATAAATGATGATGTTTAATTAAACTTTTTTATAGTACAAGTCATCCTCAAAATTCAATAAACCGTCAGACGTGACTTCCTTGATCCACCTGTTGCAAGGCAGAATACCCAGTTCAGCGATATTCGAGGAAGTGATTTTGCATTATAAGAGGTGAGGAAATTCCCTCACGATCTCCAGTCCATTTCAACCCTTTTTCCCTGTTCTCCTTCTTCTCTTGTGTGTAAAACAATGCCCTCTAGGGTGAAAAAGAAAAAACAAAAAAGATATTTCCTTATCATCCTCCTGGAATTACGGTGAAATATTCTTAGTTCCTGGGGATAATGGCGTTTGTCAGAAGGCGCTCTATGGGAAAGAGGTGCGTGTGCTCTCTCTAACTACCGATCTGCCTATCTATCTCTCTATATATTTATTTATCTATCTATTGAAAGTTTTCATAATAATATATGCTTTCCTAATACGAGACTTGGTCTCTTTTTTTATTTATTATTTATTTTTTTTTTTTTTGGTCTGGTACGTCTCTTAAATGAACACCATCATATTCTTAGAAAGCTTGAATTTCAAGTCGATATCCCCTGTGAGTTTCTTCCATATGAATAAGGTTCATCTTCTGAATAATAATAATAATAATAAAATAATAATAATAATAATAATAATAATAATAATAATAATAATAATAATAATAATAATAATAATAATAATAATAATAATTCAATTAATGAGGTCGGTTTTAATTGGCTTTTCTAAATGATCAATGCGTATTTACCCTAAAGGATCTATTGTTATATTCATGTAATTAATTGTTATTTAATGCATTAGTTTATAAGGACGTATTTTTTATGATGAATAAGTTTCAGGAGCAGGGACCATGTAACATAAATTTAGAACACGAATGAAGTCGTAAGTATCTTTTATCGTAGTGAATCAATGAAATGAAGTAACTTGGGTATTTTCCTCAAAATTAAGGAGCCGTGCATTTAGAAAAATAAGTCGCACAACTTTTGTGAATACAAAACTTCCTTTATAGATTACAGTGATAATTCGTCAAACCTTTCTATATACAAACGTTTGATAATGAAAACAATAAAAGAATTGCAATATAACATCTTGATATCACCGCAGACTGTTGTATGCGTTCGCTAATCTTGGGATCCAGCATCTTCGGAGCCTTCCCGTGTGATGATTCAATAGATTTTACTGATGATCACGTTTTGTTTAAAAAAACTGGAGAGAGGAAAAAAGGGACTTTTTTGAAGAAAAAAAAATACGTTTTTTGATCGCTAATTCTTTCCTTCCTTTCCTTCTCCGCCCCCAACAATACCGACCACCCAACTCACCGTATCCGGAGCGCGCGTTCTCACACGGGGCATTCATGACCTGGCATTTTTACAGACCTGGCTGAATTGGGCCGACGAAGGCGTGTTATTACACTGACGATGGCCTGAATAAATGAACGAGAGAAGGTTCTTTCAGACGGAAGGAGGCTGGGGCTGGCTCTCATATGACACCTCAGATCACTTGCAACCGACGCATTGAAATCCTGAAAGGTTTCTCCCAAGCCCAGGGTCTCCGTACGTAGTTGATATTCCCTAACTCATTTTTGTACACAAATAGTCACCCTTTTCAACCTTCCCAGGCTGCCAGGCAGGACCCATCCCACAGCCGCCGCCCCCCACCCCCACCCCGCTCCAACTAATTCTTCCCCCTAATACCACCAACCACCGGGTCCCTTCGCCACCGTCTCTTAAACGCTGCTATGCGATGAAGGGAAACAAGGTTAAGGGAAAAAAATAATTTTTTTCCTGTTCTTGGCTACTGACCACGTTTATAATTGGCCATTGTGCCTCCATCCTCCTTTCACAAGAGAAGTAATTAGTGATCTACCCATCCTTGAGGATCTCTCCGAAGGATTTCTAGGAACTTGTTCTCAAGAGGTGAATGAAGGCGTATTGTAAGACCGTTTGCAGGTGTTGGCCCTAATGAAAGGAACGCATCAAAAACGATTCTGCACCGTGTGGTGGATCCAGAGCGAAAACAGCTACTATTTTCGCCTTTTTTCTCATTTTTCTCAGAGATTCATCTTTTCATTATAGACACAAAACAAACCAGATTTGGTGAATTTCCGGTTTATTGACGCGATTTCAGATTATTTTTCATGTTTGTCTGTTCCTTTTGATGGCGAACATATATTTTAGTGCTGATTCTTAAAACGCTTACGCCTTTTGAATTGTTTGTTTTAGATATCCACATTTTAATTCTGTCCAGAAGCGTCCTGTATCATAAAATGTCAATAAACTCTTTGAATCCAAAGATATCCTGTTCTATTAAGGACTGTTTTACGGAAATATATTAGACCTGAAACACTTACGAATTCAGGAAAGATAGAGAAATTATGACCATCAACTTTTTCACGCTAAGATTCTAATCATAACCCTCATTAAACACCTCATTATCACCTATCAAATCTGACAGTGATGACGATAAATATAAATATTTCCGATTAAAGACGAAAACGTATTCAGACCCGTTCTTTCTCCAGCTTTAGAAGTATTGGGCTTTCATTCTTCAACTATAGCCTTTAAAATGACGTTTTTATTAAATTCTTTCATTCGCTAACCATAGTCTTTAAAATGGTATTATTGTTAAATTGAAAAAAAAATATTTAATACCGTGTACCACAATTATATTTTTTCAACTCCTTAATTGGTAAATTGACAAGTGAAAAATAGGAAATGTCATTAAAAACCCAATAAATATTACTATACGTCAGGAGCCACTCGTGGGTCGGAGATGACCCAAAAAGATATAGCCTTATGTTTTTTTTGTTTTTTTTCAGCCCAACAATGAACTTTCTCATTCTACGAATTTCCTAGTTGTGTCTTATCTAAATTATGAAATGAATTTTGATGAATGGTGCTCTTCTTCGCTATATATATATATATATATATATATATATTATATTATATATATATATATATATATATATATATATATATATATATATATATATATATGCATATGTATACATACCCACACACACACACACACACACACATATATATATATATATATATATATATATATATATATATATATATATATATATATATATACATACATATATATCCCCTTCCCTCAGTAAGCCGTTATTGCTAGACAAAGGATTGACATAGTCCCGTTCATCCTTTATCCGCAGTATCATCAGAAGTCAGTCATTTGCATCTCTCCTTCATCGCCCATGCGTTCCTTTCCTTCTAGGATGTTAAGTTCCTTTCTAAAACTTATTCTACTACCTTGTAGGCAGCATTGTTTGTGATGAACTGTCTCCATTCATCTTGAGATGGGCAATGTACACTATTTTTTCGCTTCTGTAGAGTCGTACATGCGTGAGATAGACCTATGTCATATTATTCAAGGTAGGAGATCAAGGTCAGCTCTCCAATGATCTTTTATGTTTTGGGTGACTCATTTCAGATACTTTAAACTCGGGAGATTTTTAAGTATCATTCTTTCATAAAAAAAAATGGAGTTTCATACGTAATTATTCTTTAACAAGGACGAACAAAAATATATCTGTTACGTCTGAGATTCGTGATGCAACGTATCTAGTACACTGCGTGTGATATTCCGATCTTTCTCTTCAATTTGTCATGCAGTTTGTACCTCCAACCTGTAATGACTACTTTTAACAACGAACTGAAGAACAGGAAAAGGTTTTACTGTAATTTGATACCATCTTGCCCGGGGATACTTGCCGCATTAAATAAAATTGGCATTTTTACAGGTGGGACACGTCTTCTTCCCATTCTAAGATAACCGATAGCCCGTTAATGGAAAAGTTGAGGTGGACGGGAAAAGTGAAATCTATTATTGATCAACTCGAATAGTGTGTGTATTTGAGAGAGAGAGAGAGAGAGAGAGAGAGAGAGAGAGAGAGAGAGAGAGAGAGAGAGAGATAATTTCCAATACTGAATGTTGTAGCGTTGCCATCTTATGGGAGCTGCCACTGCAGGGTAGGGAAAAGTGAAAATCTATAATTGATTAACTCGAAACGAGAGAGAGAGAGAGTAGAGATAATGAGAGAGAGAGATAAGAAAGGAGAGAGAGGAGAGAGGAAAATTTCCAATACTGAATGTTGTAGCGTTGCCATCTTATGGGAGCTGCCACTGCAGGGTAGGGAAAAGTGAAAATCTATAATTGATTAACTCGAACTGAGAGAGAGAGAGAGAGAGAGAGAGAGAGAGAGAGAGAGAGAGAGAGAGAGAGAGAAACAATTTCAATTTCCAATCCTGTATGTTTTAGCGTTGCCATCTTCTGGGAGCTGCCACTGCCTAAATTAACAATGTTCACTGTAAAATTTGTTGACTGGCTCATCACGGCAATCAGACATTCATCATAGGATGCATGTTTTCTTCATTCTCTCCTTTCCTTATCTCCCTCGCCATCCTTTCTTTCATCACTTCATCATCATCATCATCAAGGAATCCTACCAATGCTGAAGCAAAGAGCTTTGAAATACTGCGAGGATTCTTGAGAGTCCCGAGTCAAGTTATTTCTAACTGAAATTATTTTATTTCTGCCTCGGCGAATTTCCGAAGACGAAATTATTGGTACTTTCCTTTCTTATCACTCCCTCTTCATATTTTTGATATTTAAGTTCGGGAAATGCTAAAAAAACACACACATACACGCACTCTCAAATACACACACACACATACATAATATATATATATATATATATATATATATATATATATATATATATATATATATGTGTGTGTGTGTGTGTGTGTGTGTGTGTGTGTGTGTGTGTGGTAGATAGATAGAGAGATATATAGATAAAGAACCGTTGACCTTTCACGAGATGCAACTTAGTATTCTCTCTCTCTCTCCCCATCTCCTCTCCTCATTCCTCCCCTCCACTCTTTTCTCTCTCTCTCTCTCTCTCTCTCTCTCTCTCTCTCTGTTCGAGTACTTTGAAGAACTTGACTCTTTTCCTTTTTCCCTCAATGTTAATAAATCTCTCCGAGTCATTCTTTGCTGGAGAGATGATACCAGATAAGTATTAACTCCGGAACCGATAAGATTACACTTAGTGTGACGGAAGATGCGTGGATGCCTGCCGATAATAATCCGGGATTTTTTTTTTTTTTATACCCAACGAAACTGGAAACCCTTTGCTTTGAAGAAAGCAAAATACGAGAGAAATAAAGCTCCGCTAATGACGGCGATGCTCTCGCGCTCGAGATAACAGGGCTAGAGGTGGTCAGGAGAAGTAGAGATAACGTTAAAGATAAAGGAACTCACTAATGTCCATAAAACTGGCTGTACGGCGATGCGCAGCCAGATGCGCGAGATATTTTGTTTTACCATTAGGCAGGTAGTGTTTACCTTTGCTGGATAACGATGAGAAATGGATAAAAAAGGGGATGCGTTTATTTACTCTCGATAGTTACGTCCTCGCAGTTTCGTAAAAGTAATCTTTACGAGAAATATCTCGAAAAAGTGTAATTATATGTTTTATCGTTACTGGTGGTTAAGAGCATGAGGTATAATAAAAGTAAAACAAATATTAGCCTCAGCAGAAAAGAAATTTTTACTGAGTTTCTCCCTTCATTTACTGCCCGTGTAGGTTGTTTCTGGTTAGTCGCTAACGAGAAGACGGAATAACTTTAAGTTATTAAAGTAAATATGCCATAAGCAAACATTAGCATCGTTCTATTCCTGTGATAATATTATTATAAGTTCCCTTTCACGACTAATACCGGTGAAGGTATACAAGACAATAAATTGGGTAGTCTTGCCAAAAACAGAGGAAAATCAATGCAGGTAGGGAATCAAATGCGCTAAAAGATTTTAGAATCATAGACAAATGGGGAGATGCATTTTGGAGAATATTTTAATGAAGAGAGAAGCAGTTGTGAGTGATGCGTGTATTTTGGTCAACGTGAAAGAGAAGATATAATAGACGGGACAACTTAGAAGATGTGAGATTACCAGTTCCAGCAATGAAGAATGGAAGTCGCCCAGCAGTTGATGGGATTACCTTACGAATGAGTTAGATGCTTCAACATAGTAGTGATCGTGTTTCTCAGATGATTCAGTGGCTATGTATGGAATGTCTAGAAGAGGTTAAGGTTGTATTGGGGCTTTGTATTGAGAAAATAAGACAGAAAAGAGAAGGATTCATTGGGAACCAATAGTGTGGCCAGAGACATGTAATGTGGTGTTTCGATCGAGAGCTGCTCATAAAATAGTTCTGCTAGGAGATTTGGGGAAGACGAAATTAAAAATCGTCATGTGTTTACTTCCTATTGGCAAAGGTTGTTTCAAATACACAAATTGAGCACCGGCTAAAGGTTTCATAACATCAGTAAGATGACTGCTCTCGAGACTTTGTTGGAAGATGGTAAAATCAAAGCTAATTCATGTCAGGTATTTCAGTGTTTTACAGTGGATTTCAATGCTCTAGGAATAGTGATCTTGTATTTTCTATAAAATCAAAGCTAATTTGTGTCAGGTATTTCATTGTTTTATGGGTGATTTCAATGCTCTAGAAGTAGTGATCTTGTATTCTCGAGTCGCCATTTAGAAATATTAAAACTACAAATAAAAATTACACACACACACATATATATATATATATATATATATATATATCATATATATATATATATATATATATATATATATATGTGTGTGTGTGTGTGTGTGTGTGTGTGTGTGTGTGTGTGTATTTGTGTGTGTGTGTGCGTGCGCGTTTGTACGTGTGTTTGTGTGTGTATAATTAAAACAAATTCTACCATTTGAAAACGACACTTAATTATACTTAAGTTCACCTGGTAACAGTTTATTTCTTTCTAATTTCGCCTGAGATTACCAACATTAAAATATTATTTTATGAACCTACTACTGCCTACACGCGGAATTTAAAGCATTACCCCAAACGATAAAAGTTATGCAACGCTCCTGACCATGCCATGAACATGTAACATGCCGCAAACGAATTGGTAAACGTACCATTATAAGATGTTCGGTTACATTCAGGTCATAGTTACAGCATACATTGCAGCTGTGTTTGAAATGGTGCTTGTTCTCACCGATGTTCCCTCTCAGGAAGCCTCCACCTGGTCACGTCTCCAAATACCTTGACTGGTTTGAACGACCAATCGTTATAACTTGTAATCGGGTCTTAGGCCATGTCTCGATCATTTACGTCTCATATGAACGGTCTAAGTCTTATTCATTAACCAGTAAAGTTATATTATTATTTATTATTATTATTATTATTATTATTTATTATTTATTAATTATTTATTAGTTATTATTATTATGATTATTATTATTATTATTTTTATTTTTTCATTTTTTTTATTTTTTTTATTTATTATATTGTCAGTCTCTCCAATGATACTGTTTACATATGCCGCATGATAATTATCTAGCTTCTCACATGAATATTCTTGCATAATTTGTACCATTTGTATGCTATCTCGATGGTACGGTATTTTTCATAGTACTCCCAAAATACGCTGGAATTAAGGATAATAATAAGAAAAAAATATTTTTTTTTTCTATAAAGGCCAATATAACCTGTAGCTCCAAGGCTTCATCTTTGCTAGATTTAAGGAAGATAATAAAAGATAGAGGAAGAAAAACACAGAGGTTAATCCTTTTGAGAATAGGAGATGTTTGAGTAATAAGCAGTCATGTAATTTAGGCAGTAATATTTCCAAAAACAAAGAAATCCTAAATATCGGTTGAATTTACATATGATCAGTGGAAAAATGGTAATGGGTAGGAAATTATCGAACTCTAGCAAGAGCAAGTGACATAACACATATCGATATTATAGAATTAAGAAAATAAAATGGGGGTTTTTCCGTCATTTTAATTTACCCTCTCTGCCATAAATAGCATCACCGGCTTTTCGTATGCAAAACAAACATGGATTATTCATAATAAATGTCTCTGCTGATTGCAGTTCTGTGTATGTGTACCCTCTGTGTTGGGTTAATGCAAGTCGCATCAGGATTTGTGCATACTATATATTCTTGTGACAGCCATTGTATTCAGCATCATATCTTATGATAAATCAAACGTCTCCATTGTTGTAATAATCCTGGTTTTTCCAGACGAGCTTTCTCTTCCTCTCTCTCTTAAGGTCTCTCTCTCTATGCAATACATCGGTGAAAATAAATGAAATGAAGCACCAAGGAGGATGATAATTTATTTCCGTTCCGTGTACAGCAGAAATTTTGGTTGGTTACCCTGTGAAATATAATTGCGTAAACATCGGCGAAGAAAATACACTGAACATGATTATACATCAATCGGTTTCTGACAAGAAGAAATTCCTCTCGTCATCAGTGAAAAGGATTAGATATTCTGCATCTATCCATTCAGAGAGACGTGAGGCGAATGGAATGGCAAAATGTGTAAACAATACATTATACATAAGATGTGAATAGCTTCAGAGAAATAAGTTAAAAGAAAATCCACCATTCTCATTTACAAAACATCCATTTTAGGAAATAACCAAACTACGTCAGACAAGGGATATGTGAGCTGATGGAGAATCCGATTGCGATTGTGATACCGCGATGATGGAGACCTGAAGAATATTTCCCAATCCGCCATTAACTCCAACATCTAACGTAGTATTGACATGCGTCTCCAGCGTTCTGATGCTACAGCAGCCAGTCCTAATGTAGACGCATGGTCCATTGGAGTGACCGGTGTCGTGGCCCTTCGATGACCTTGCTTAACTGAGGAGTCCTCAGGTCGAGGCCGTTAGCCAACAAATCAACGGCTACTTAATCCAGTGGAGTTAGGAATGCCTGCGAGGTCAAAGGGTCATCATTAACAGAACGTCTCATCAAGACGATTCGGAGGTTTGCAAGAAAAGGAGAGAGAAAAGGAAGGACATGCGCGTGTGTGGCTGTGTGTGTATTTGGGGAGGGGGGAGAGGGGAGGTGTGGGTGGGCCCTGGGTGGGAAAGGCAGATAGTAGGTGCTGGTTTATTTGGTGTGCTTTGAGATATACAAAGGTATATGAATATTTTATCTCTCTCTCTCTCTCTCTCTCTCTCTCTCTCTCTCTCGTCTCTCTCTCTCTCTCTCTCTCTCCTGCTCTCTCTCTCTCTCTGTTTCCTTTGTATATATATATGTGTATATATAATATATATATATATATATATATATATATATATATATATATATATATATATTGATATATATATTGACAAAATCACTGTATAAAATTTTTTTACTTCTATAGAGGACCTTTCTATACAGTTTAGTGTTATTGAAATCCTCCAATACCTTGTCCACACACACTGCTTCACCACCTCTGTTCCTGGAAATGAATAACCTTACTTTCTCATATCTATTTTCCAACACTTATGAATTATATGATCTTTCTACCAGAAAAATTTAAAAATGATACAATCGTTCCTAACTGCTTTTCCCATGAGAGAGAGAGAGAGAGAGAGAAAGAGGAGAGAGAGAGAGAGAAGAGAGACGAGATAGCGCGAGAGCGAGCAGAGAGAGAGAGAGGAGAGAGAGAGAAGAGAGAGAGAGAGAAGAGGAATTATAATGCCTGCGTCTCAATGTTCAATATTTCATCGGAAAATAATTGTTGTGTACACTAATTCCACATTAATTCATAGAGTAGGCTTTCTTTCTACCCGAGAAGCATGGCGTCACGCCTTTTAAATCGTAAAAGCGCCTCAAATGGACCCTCTTCCAGAGAGACATTACCGCAAAGGGCCCCGGAATATTTCCAGCACCCTCCCTCATCACCCTCCGGACAGCGGCTGGCATACGAGGAGATTGGCCAAACACATTTTTCCAACCTTATTAACCACTTGACACTCGGCCGACGCCGATGCAACAGCCACTTAGTTGCCTGCCACATCAATCACGGGTCTTATTACGACCACATTAATCAAGTGGCCAAAATATGTACACGTTGGATCAGTAACACAGAGGTAGGCCACAAGAAGGACCGCAGTAGTATATAATGATGATTCTCAGCTTTTACAAAGGAGGAGGAGGTAGGTTAGGAGGAGGAGGAGAGGAGGAGGAGGTAGGAGGAGGAGGAGGAAGGATTAGTAGAGGAGGAAGTAATGGTTCTCCAAACGCGTGTGGGAAAGAGGGTGGAAGGGGAGGAGCTGTTGGGAAGAGCTGGTCTTCCCAGCTGTCTTTTCAGCTAATGGATCTTTCTCCTGCTAAATCCGCCTTTGCTTTCAAAGGCTGTTAAAGTGATATCACGACTACAAGGTATTCAGAGGCTTTTCCTAAGACTTGGTTACCCACCTGTAGCTGATGGTTTTTTTTTTTTTTCCATTTGGCGTTTCCTTACTTGGGCCCCACAAAAGGTATTTGTGAGAGAAAGCCTCCCGTGATGAAATAACATAATACAATCGGTTTTAAGCGCAAACACAACGTCAAGAGAAACCAATTAAACATTGCTGGAATACGAACTCGACGTACATGACCGTGTGTCCGATATCGTACCAATTACGTTTTTTTTATTATAATAGAGCCTTTGTAATACATTTGACAGTAGCTACCAGGGAAACCATAAATCCCGAGGAAATACATTCAAAATCTTTGGTGACTTAGAATACTTTACCGACAACCGTGCGAGTCTTTCTGCCTTGTAGGAAACAAATTTACAGATTTTTATTGGGGTAAGTGAATTTCAGAAGTATATCCAAGGTCACATAACGGTGTATCATGGCTATCAGCCCATTAATATATTGTTATAACCAGAATGAATTTAAAACAATTTTTAAAAACAATTTTGAAACGTTTGAGAAACTATGGGGTAATATTATTTATCAATGACTTTCACTCTTACGTATTCGGACATTGCAGTTTGTAATGCAGCGTGAAATATAATATAGGAATTATTCCAACAGTTCACTTGAAGCTCGGTGTACTAATCACTGATCGCCTACGGAAATAATCGTGATACACAGGATAATAATATACTTTAGTATATAATTATAATGTGCGAATGAAACCATGCCTTAAAGTATCCATTCTTGAAATTTCTTAGTGCAAAAGAATCCTTAATTTTTAAGTTTATTTCGTGAGAAATGAAGGATTAGCTTTCATCATGACACGATGTTCGCATATTAATATCATTTTTTTTCCAGAAAAAAAAAACCGAATGCTCTGATAATTCTCTTTCCAAATACACTGTAGGTCCGCCAGGGTGAAAATATCAGCAGCCAATTTATTTTTTGCTTAATTATTTATTTTCTTATTCCTCCCTCCTTCACCCATCTCAATGTTTTATGTAAGAATTATATTCACATTCTTAGTAATAAGACTCGAATCTCCTGTAGGGAGCAGGCAAGAAAGTTCTTATCTTCGTGTCGTGCTTCTGCGCTTTATGATGTAAAGCGACACACGCAACATAAAGTAGATATGCTTTGGCACTCACGAAGACATTTTACAGGAGTTAGAATGATATAGTGTACGTACGCACACACACACATACGCACAATGCGGGATACCTTAATAGAAGAAGAGGCAGGGGATTAACAAATATTTGAAGATTAGGAATATATATATATATATATATATATATATATATATAATATATATATATATATATATATTAATATATATATATATATAATATATATATATATATATATATATATATATAATATATATATATCATATATATATATATATATATATATATATATATATATACATATATATATACGTATGTATGTATGGGTGTGCGTGCGTGGGTGCATATATGCCCCTAAATACATACACAGCCAGAGGCATAAATAACAAAACATCATTTGATCTATTCACTCACAAACATTGAATATAAAAGATCACGAGTTCACTTAATAAAGTATATGAATATACAAGTTGCCTTACATTCATCGATGTGATAAGCCTTCGTCTGCTGAAATAGACGAAAGAAAAATATTCCCCTGGTTTAATACCTAATGCATTTTCCGTAACTCTCGCCTTTCCCTTATTTCATTCGCCTTTCACTTGTCTGTCATCTTTTTTTGCTTCACAATTTTTCGATAATATAAAAGAAATGCTAATATACCTTCTTGTTAATTTGCTGCGTACAGAGCTTTTATAATAAATAACGCCGAATATATTTCCTTCATTTTCAGCAAGAGGTTTTAAATTCATTAAAATTCATCCCCTCAACGTATTTCCAGAAATAAAAATGAGGAGTAAGAAAAGTCTTTTCGAGTCTGCTCTCTCTCTCTCTCTCTCTCTCTCTCTCTCTCTCTCTCTCTCTCTCTCTCTCTCTCTCTCTCTCTCAAGAAAACCT
>NC_087221.1:46608064-46643064 GCF_015104395.2 Macrobrachium nipponense
TCTTTGTCTCTTAAACTTTTAAACCTTTTGTCTAAAGCAGAGATGTTCCGAATCTATGTTAGTATTATGAAGTGAGTTGAAATTTAGGGTTAGTATAATGAAGTGAGGTGAATGGTTGAAGTGTAAGTGTTCTGAATGGTATTTGTCATTTTACATGTAAATGTAAACATTTAAACTGGATATTTAACCCAACGATCCAGTGATGGCATCACTGGAAATACCCGTGATCTTCACCGGTTAACAGTGCATTCGGTGAAGATACAGGTGTTATATCTAACTTTTTTCATATAAATACAAAAAATAAAAAATAGAAACTAATGGAAAAAACTTATTGGGAAAAAAATAAATAGATTTACTTAAAATATATATATATATATAATATATATATATATATATATATATATATATATATATATATATATATAAATTGACCACATAAACTACTCGGAATTTCAGCTGCCCACGCGGAAGACCTTGTAATTCATCCTGAACTGTGAAAATATAGAAAATTAAATCTCCCTCCATTGTCAAAAACAGATTCCTAGAGAGAGAAAATTGCGATAAACAAACAGTAAGGAACCATAAACGTCCGGTCGAAAATGTTTTACTGCCAGACTTCTCCGCCCGAACAAAGCCTCCCCCCCCCCCCAACCCTACTCCCCCCTGTCCCAGAGAGGTGCCGGATGCGAGGTCGTCATCATCATCATCATCATCATCATCATCATTATAGTCATTGTCATGATCTCCGTCCACTGCCAGGGCGCGCGCGCGTCATCTGTTGACAGATTGGTATACGTCCTGTTTTTTTGACAAGACATGGTGTTACGATGAGGTATGACAGAGACACGTCATTCGTAGGTTGATAAAGTTTAAAAAAGAATGAAGCAACCTGGATGTATTGAGGAACCTAGTTACAAACGATGTCATTCATGCAATATTCTATTTATTTTCTTATTACAAGGTTGTAAAGACATTATTGCAGATGACGCAGCCGAGTCAGCAACGTCTGATCGAGGAGTGGGTATCCTCTCCTTCCTGGCTTATGAGATTTCAGTTCGTATCGTTTGCTGAATTTATTTTTTTTATCTATTTTGGTAACGCTTTATTCTGGGAAGCTGATGCATACTGTTCAACAGTATATAGTTGAATTATCAGGAGGACCCTGTTCTCAGCCGAATAGTATATTCGTTAATAAAGCATAATGATACGGCTAGTAAAAGCAAATAAAAAGGAATTCAAAGTACTTTACAATATATATATATATATATATATATATATATATATATATATATATATATATATATATATATATATATATATATATATATATATATATATATATATATATAAGCGAATACCACGGGAAAATGATAGTCAGAAATCCAAGCGCTTTCGTCTTTATTCAGACATCGTCAAGGAGCTACAAGTCAGTAGCTCCTTGACGATGTCTGAATAAAGACGAAAGCGCTTGGATTTCTGACTATCATTTTCCCGTGGTATTCGCTTATTTATGAAGTCACGTGCATCTACTGTGATTTTTTAAGCATATATATATATATATATAGATAATATATATATATATATATATATGATATATATATAGTTTATATATATGTATGTATGTATGTATATACGTATACATATGAAATTGTTATAGCCACAATGATCCAAAAATGAGCAAAGAATTTGAGAAGTTGAGAGGGCATTGAGTCTATTACAATTTCATGTGTATCTGGTAAAAATGGCCAGTAGATTCTACATATATATACAAACACACACACACATATATATTTATGTATATAAATATGCATGTGTCAGTACATGTTCATAATCACCCCTTAAATCATAAAAAAAGAAAATATACACATACAACGAATGTCACTTGGGGCCTAGGACACCTCAAAATGCTTCGGAATCTGGACTTGGCGGTAGAGAAGTTATATTACACTTGAGGGTTTTACTGACCCATTACCCCATTCCGCTGGTCTGTTAAACGTCATTTATGAGTAAAAGGATTCGCTAAGAAAATGTACGTAATCCAGTGGGAAACGCGAAAATACGTGAAGATTTTTCCTCTCTCTCTCTCTCTCTCTCTCTCTCTCTCTCAAAGGATGTGCGTACTATTTGCTTTTGTATAAATGAACGCTTGAATTCCTTTGGTATTTATTTGATGTTTAACATAATTCATTACAAAATTCGTTATATATACATACATATATATATATATATATATATATATATATATATACATATATATATAGTATATATACTATATATATATATATATATATAATATTATATATATATACTATATATATATATATATATATACATATAATATTATATATATATATATATATATATATATATATATATATATATGTATACTATATTATATATTATTTTATATATCATATATATATATATATATATGATACTAGTACTATACTGTATTATTTATTTATTTATGTGTGTATATATGTATATATATATATATATATATATATATATATATATATATATATATAGATGTATACATGCATATATGTATATCTATCTATATATAGATAGAGAGATAATAGATAGATATACATACATATATTAATACTATACATATATATATATATATATATATATATATATACAGTATATATATATATAGATATTTATGTATATATAAATATACATGTATATATGTACTTTTAAACCCCTTTAAACGTCTTTCACTTCCAATGACAGAAGCAGTTTTACGCTACTCCCAGTATCATAAATGAATCCTAAATTCGCACCATGTATAACGAAACAACTAACAGATCCTTTTCCCGCCCGAACTGGTAGAAAGGATGACGCAATCCGCGCGTTGTCTCCCTTCACAAAAACGAACTTGGAATTGATGCTTGATTTACACATTGCAACAGGACATCTTCTCCATCGGCGAGTGGTCTTGTCTTGACAAGGGGTTCAGTGATGTGTCAGAATTATAACTTTCAGTCTTTAGTCATCAGCTAGTACTTATAACAGAAGAGGAGTCGCTGAAACTGTACTTGATGCTCACAAAGCTTTTATTGTTTTATTTGATATATTTTGGGTGCGATAAACGTAAATGTCAGAACGAAGGAAGTAGTAAGAGAGGGAACAGGGGCAAGGAATGACAAAGGACGTAAGCTAAGACATTAATAAATATAGGATATCCCTTTATTCGCTCTTAGGTAATTAAAATCCAAAGCGAAAAAGTAAATGTGGACTAATGTGAATGGCTTAATGAGAAAATTCTTGCAACAAGATAACGAATTAAACAGGAAAAACAGAATGCACAAAAACAGGAAATCCTTGAGAGAACGTAGGACTCATACGCTAAAAATATCCATTGACCTTTAAGTAATATTAGTAGCACAGGAAGGTAGAAGGAAAACGCGAGAGACTGTCCAGCAGATAAAAAAGAGAGAGAGAGAGAGAGAGAGAGAGAGAGAGAGAGAGAGAGAGAGGATACTTTCACCACCATCATGTCATCCGAGTTGTTTAGTGACCATCACTTTGGTCCGGGGGTCAAAATATTTGACCGAGGAAATACGAAGGCGAGACCCAGAAGTTCGTGAGAGGAGAAATAATAGAGAAAATCCGAGGGAAAGAAAGAAAACGAACTCTGAAAGCGAGAAGAGACAGTTTCATTATACAACCCCACATTAATTAAGGACTAAGGAAAATCAGAACAAAATCCTTTCTCAGTAGGTTTCATAGTCTTATCATTGATAATCCTACCGCAGATTTCATAATGTCACTTATAACTCAACTGTAATTGGGAGTATATTACTTAAGATTGAATAAAAAAAAAAAAAAAACTTTCTCGAAATCTATATTTCTTAAACAGTTACTTGTAATCCCATAAACGGACTTGATTTGCCCCATTTTGAATACTTTATTGGGAATATATTACTTAAGATTGAATGAAAAAACAAAAAACTTTCTGGAAACCGATATTCCTTAAACCGTTAAATGTAAATCCTTTTATCAGATTTGTTTCGCTTTCACCATTGATGATACTGGTATTGATAATCGCATCTTCCCACTTCGAAAAGGACTATCAGTCTGATTTAAGGCTTAAGTGAAAACCTCATTTAAAATTCACGGAAGACTTGCATTAATAAATACATCTTAACTCATTAATGGTGGCAGATTTTTCATCCGCCGTCTACCTTCATCGAGATGAACATTCCCCAGCGGGATTATATTTCCCAAATGTTAAAATCACTCAAGAAAATGACTCCAGTATTCAAAGAAGAATAGAGCCATCAATAATGATTAAGCGCTGGATGATTTTCGATAATTTTAAATAGTGTGGCATCAATTATTTGGTCATTACTGAAGAACAGTGATTAATGGAGACTTCTTTCATTTAATCACAACCAATACATCTTGCCTGGATTCATGTAAATATAATAAATGTCGGGGATATGAAACCGTAAAGAACTAGTTGACAACTCAAGAGGATTTAGTTGCCTACTCGTACTTGTAGCGGCAAATGGGCAAGATAAACAAGGAGCTAGTTGCTTGGGCAAGCAATTTCTTTTTATCGCTTTGCGTACGAATAAATTCTCGTATTCTGATCGGTGAGAATATTAGCGCGCGCGCGTGTGTGTGTGTGTGTGTGTTTTGTCGGGGGTAGGAAATGGATAGAGGCGGAGTGTCGTAAAAATTTCTAAAATGTTGCCTAAAACATAATTCATTGTAAAGAAAAAAAAAAAAACTGTATATCAATGCGTTCCAAGAGCAGAGGACCCTCCCCAAAAAGTGAGATTTGATGAAAAAGAGAGACTTTCCTCAGATTATTTTATCAACAGGTGCGTAACAAAACAAAAAAAAAAAGAAAAAAAAACTGGAAATCGCATGGTATCTGTTTTACATTTTTCCTTGTAAGGAAGTTACTCATTCGTCTTTTTCTCTTTTCAAACAAGTAGCTTATTATTCCATTATTACAATGATGATTCTTTATTTTTCTTGATTGTTTTTTTATTTATTTGTTTATTTTATTTATTTGTTTTTTATTTTTTTGTTAATAGTAATATTTTTATTTATAATTCTGTTACCAGATGATATTTGATTGCGTTTACAACGAAACTCCGAACCAAGAGTCATTTTGAACGCAAAACAACATTAAATAAATAAACCTCGAAGACACTGTATTGGGTAGCTCATTCAAACGATCTGTAAGCATACAAACGGAACCAGGTACGAGCACAATCCCATTACAAAGAAGCAGAGACGCACCAAGCTCATGCTACTAGTAAAGTGTTTCAAAGAGTTGTAGCTCCTTTGAAATCATCATTATATTTCATTATTCGATTTTTTTTTTATTATTGTGAGGGCTAACTATGCACAGAGGAATATCCAGATTCAAATGCTTTCTTGATAAGAAAATTAGGATTAATAAAACTGGGAGATAGAGCGGCCGATGACAGGCGAACAAAAGGCAAGCGATGTCGGGCAAAGGAACACAGAAGAAAGCGCTCAGCCGTCGTTAGTTAATCTCGGGGTCACAACATGTCACTGACCAACAACAGAGAGGAGGAGGAGGAGGAGGAGGAGGAGGAGGAGGAGGAGGAGGAGGAGAATATGTAAAATGGAAAAGCGGTGAAAGGTAAGGAAGCAGTCAATAACGAGAGGGTATGATGGCTGGACAAAAGGTTCAATGCTGCTTCAATTCCTCCAACGCAAAACGTTGCTAGTTTTAAACGCACGTTAAGTTTCTAATTTCGAATGCGCATATGTTAAGCAAATAGATACACGTTTGTAGGACCTACCAAGAAAGGCAGCTCTTATTATTATTATTATTATTATTATTATTGCATTGGGATGTTCAGCGTTATTGGTGGCGAGTCTCTCTCTCTCTCTCTCTCTCTCTCTCTCTCTCTCTCTCTCTCTCTCTCTCTCTCCTGAATGAGTTATTGTAGCATGGTATTAGATGCATGTCTTTTATTTTTAATGACAATCCGTAAAACGTCTTCGATATGTGCGGAAGGAATAATTTTGTGTGCGTTTAAATTAACGTATATTTTGTTTGAAAGAAATGATCCCCCAATTGTTCTCGTAGACTTTTCAAAATGCATTCAAAACGAGAATTCAAAACGAAGCTCAAAAATAAAAGTGGTTAGTAGATCAGGGTCAATAAAGGAATAAAAGAGAGAACAAAAAGAAAAACGAAAAGAAATAATTGACCCTCCAGTTGTTCACGTAAACTTTTCAATATGGATTCAAAACCACAATTCATGAATGCAAAGGAAACTCGAGAGAGAAAAAAAAAAACAGAACATCAGCATGCCAGGATCAATAAAGGTACCAAAAGGAAGAAGAAGAAGAAGAAAAAAGGAAAAGGAGAAGAAAGTCATCCTTTACTGTATCCGTTATCTCAGACGTTGATCCACTGCATTTAGAGAATGTCTCTGTGGTTACGCTGTCAGTCGCCAAAAGCTTCACTTAGCAAATCCTTTTAACAAGTTGACGTGGGGCCAGTTCGTATAGATCTCGGGTCTTGCAGAGAGGGACGCTTTCTATATGCTTGACGATTTCAGGTCCCACGTTGCATGTTGCAAATGTGTTGGGTGTTCATAACTCTATTGCATTTAGCAGGACATCGACTCCTAACCATTAGAGATGATGACATCTTGTTTTCTCAGTAGAGGATAATATTAGGAAAAATTTGTCCGAAGATATTAGAAAGTTAGATTGTCACGTCCTTTTTACTCAGTAGGGAGCAATATTAGGAAAAATCAGTCCGGAGATAATAATGAAAAAGTTAGATTGTGATGTCCTTTTTTCTCAGTAGGGAGCAATATTAGGAAAAATTAGTCCGGAGATAATAATGAAAACGTTAGATGATGACGTCTTGTTTCCTCAGTAGGGAGCAATACTAGAAAAAATTAATCCAATTAATCCTCAATTCTTAAGGAAGGAAGAGGTCGATTCTGACAAGCAATGATGTTGGCCTTTTTTTTCGCTCCGGTTCCTTCAAGCAAATAGGGTTTGGTTGGCAGCTTGGGTTCATCTCAACCGCAGGTTGAATTTTGGTAGCCGCCGATTGTCGTCACTGTCAACCAAACAAGTAGCAAAGGGCGTAGTTGCTTAGTAGCACCGAATAGAGGGTACACTGGTTCCTTTAGTGACAACCTGTTCTGATGGGTCCTCTCTCTCTCTCTCTCTCTCTCTCTCTCTCTCTCTCTCTCTTGTTTAGGTGTATCTTTTCAACGATGCCTAGATGAGGGAAAGACACTTGGACTTAATACCCCATTTTACTATCCTTCGCCTTCTCTCTCTCTCTCTCTCTCTCTCTCTCTCTCTCTCTCACACACACACACACACACACACACACAAACACTTTTCTATCTTCTATAGTTGCGTCTTTTCAACGATGCCAAGAAGAGGGAAAGATATGAGAGAACGATGATTGGACTAGCAATTAATACCTCATTTTATTACTCTTCATCATCTTGCCCTTTTATCTCTCTCTCTCTCTCTCTCTCTCTCTCTCTCTCTCTCTCTCTCTCTCTCGGGGCACGCCCACGATCCCTGCGGTTCTTATTTGGAATGAAAGCAATGCCTCTCACGCCCATGTGTTTCCCTGCAGGTTTCTTTTATACCTCATATCGTCAGCAGCAGGTAAGTCTCGCTGGCATAGGCGGAATATCTGCTTAATGGAGCGGCAGCTTCAGGTGAAAAAGATTAAAATAGCATTTTCCAATCGGCGGTTTGATGATGTCAGTGCTAGAAGTTTGTCTCATTACTCATTTTAATTGCCTAAGAATATAGACAGCAACACGGGATTCTTTAATTGGAATAAGGACCATCAAGTTATTTAGATTTTTCCTTGTGGCTTATTTTTTATTTTAATTGCCAGAGAATATAGACGACGATTTTTTTATTTGGATCATAGATTATCAGATCATCATTCAGTTTTCACAGGATAATTTTTGGGATCTCTACTTTCTGTATTTCCCTATACCTCCTCTTTCTTCTTCCTAATGAACACCATATCCTTTGGAAGCTTGAATTTTAAGTCACTGGCACCTATGGTGGGCTTATTCCATATCAATGGGTTTCATCTTATGAGTAATAATAATAATAACTAAAATAAATAATCTAAATAATAATAATAATAATAATATTATTATTAATTATTATTAATTATTAATTAATTATTTATTATTATTATTTATTATTATTATTTAATTATTATTTATTATTATTATTATTATTATTATTAATTTACTAAATTATTTTAGCAGCCTCATAAAACCATGTGCTTTTACTTCGTTAATTAAAAAAATATATTGCTAAGCACCACAGAGACAAATCTATTCTCGGACATTATTATCCCGTGGCAATAAGTTTGTCCTTTCTTCAAAGAGGCAAAAAATTTCGTAAATATTCGGAATGTTTAAAACGTTCTGTGTCCATAAATGAAAACAATTTGCAATTTTTGCGAGCCTTCCCCGAGAAATTATTTACACGCGACGCCATTGTTCATTCAATCAAATACTCTTTTATGAGTTTTATCATAATTGAAACATTTGACGGTATTATAAATCATGACATTATTTTTCCTTCTTGAATATAAATCATGAGGACAAGCAGAGAAAAATCCCTTCTGTGAATGTGCTCAAAGCATAATTGGCAGGTAAATAGTGGGCGGATGATTACTCCATGTACATTTAAAGTAAGGTTTTCTTGGTAACTTTCGTGTTAAAAGTATGCGCTCAGATATCCTGCATTTTTAAATATTTCAGTGATTATAGTATTGTGAAAAATGAGATCATTTTTGAAATAGTATGGACAAGTTCTTTTATGCATGGAACATTATTGTAAATAACAGGCCTTACCAAAATAGTATAAAGAAAATCGTCTAGTGATGGAGCATTATTGTGGAAAACAGCCCATTTCTAAAATATTCTAAACAAAAATCGTCTATTAATGCAGCACTGTTGTGGAAAACAGACCATTTTCTAAACAGTAAAAACAATACCTCTTTGTGAAAGATATATACATACACACGAACGAAACACCTAATGCAAAAGTTTGATAATCTGAGAGAGAGAAAAGGGAGAAATATCTCGCAGCGCATTCTTTGTCTTAATATCAACATAAATCAGGGAAGTTCTATTGTTTCCTGAATGACCATTAAGAGGTGCTTTGGTGATTACAAAGAAAAAATGAAGAGTTACGGCAGTCCTCTCTCTGGGACGTTCTTTGATCAGCAGTCATTTTAATTAAGTTCATAATGAACGCACGTACGACAAAAGGACGGGTCATTTTTTAAGAGTTTGGGGTTGGGGGGGCAGGGGGGGGGGATGATTTGCATGTGCCTGAGTAGCCAAATCATTTAGCCAAATAATTTATGCAAGAAAGAGACGATGTCCTTTTTTTTATTTTTATTTTTTTACACTACGTGTTGACTGTAGTTTGCGAGCGTTTAAATATAAATAATGAGATTGAACCTCAACTTTATTAAATTGAACCACTCCAAGTATTTTTTTTTTCATCTATTTTTACTGAGTGTTTTCCAGAGTATTGTTTATTTCTTAGATATATTATTTTTACTGGCTATTTTCCAGAGCATTGTTTATTTCTTAAATATGTTATTTTTACTGGGTGCGATTTTTCTAAGAACAGCCTTCCTTTGCCAGACATCTCCTGGCATGGTTTGCTTTGAGTTGTCTGTAAAATAAAACTATTGAGATGGCTATTTGTCTGTCCGTCTGCGCTTTTTCCGTCCGCCCTCGCTCAGCAGTTTTTATTTATTTAAAGTTACCCATGATCGTGCGTCTGTCACCGCTATAGGTGCCAACAACACAGGCCATCACCGGACCTGAAAGTTTCATGGGCCGCGGCTGGGAGTTTCATTCAGCATTACACGCTGTACAGAAAACTCGATTGCGCCGAAGAAACCTTGGTGTGGTGTTTTTTTTTTTTTTTTTTTTTTTTTTAAGACTTCCCGAGTTTCGGAACTTTTCGTTAATGAGCGTAGCCTATTTACAGGCACGTGATTTACCGGCGTATGTGCGTATCAACTGACTTTAAAAGCTTCGGTATTAATGAAGTCTGTGGCTTAATATCCCCGTTTTACGAAGTCGCCTGTTGGGAGCACTTGCTGAGCAGAAAATTGTCCCAAACGGCTAGCGAGGAATTGGCTTCAGTGGAGGAGGCTCAAATAGCCATTACTGATATTATAGGGAAATGAAGACAAACTGGAAAATATGATGAGAGAGAGAGAGCGAGAGAGAGAGCGAGAGAAGAGAATGAGAGAGAGAGAGAGAGGAGGAAATTTCAAACAGACTATCGAAGGATGGAAATGTAAGCACTAGGGCGAACCTCAAGACAATTGATCAAGTTTAAACGAGAGAGAGAGAGAGAGCGAGAGAGAGAGAGGAGAGAGGAGATTTCAAAAGACTATCGAAGGATGGAAATGTCAGTGGAGAGGCTCAAATAGCCATTACTGATATTATAGGGAGATGAAGACAAACTGGAAGAGAGAGAGAGAGAGAGAGAGAGAGAGAGAGAGAGAGAGAGAGAGAGAGAGAGAGAGAGGAGATTTCAAAGACTATCGAAGGAATGGAAATGTAAGCACTAGGGACTCAGAATGATCAAGTTTAAACGAGAGAGAGAGAGAGAGAGAGAGAGAGAGAGAGAGAGAGAGATCCAATTTCAAAGGTTATAGAAAGAGAAACAATGACAGGTCAGGGGAGGCAAAATAATAAAGTATAATGGAGAGAGTGAGAGAGAGAGAGAAAATGAGTTTTTTTCAAAGTACTATAGTCGTAATTAGAAGAATGATATCACAAAATCGACTTTAATTGCATCCGTTGTTTAAATAAAGACACAACTCACTGTGCACATGTATATGCAAGCGTTCTTATTGTCATGTTTAGAAGTCAACTTATTACAATGAAAATACGAGCGCGCTCGTGTTCACTCACCCGCGCATGAAAGCACAACCTTGCAATCATAACAAAGCATGTAATGAATGATGGTCAGAGTGCAAATAATTCAATGAAACGGGAAGAACTTCGTTCGCTTATTTTAGTATTGAATTCTTGGTCAGAGGAATTCAAGAAGTTGAATTCAAATTAGTTTTTGTTCGACTTTCCAAGTAGATTACAACATAATTTTAATAGATAAAAAATGGAACGGATCCGTTTCACAAAATTCCGATGTTTATATAAATAAATAATGAAAGATATATATGAATATATATACACACACACACACCCATACATATATATATATCTATATACCTCTATATATATATAGTATATATATATAGGGTATATATATATATATATAATATATATATCATTATTTTATTTTATATATACACACACATTAATGATCAAGTCCACAGAGGGATGAACGCAAGCTTTAAGCTCTGTACATATATTTTTACAAATACTTACATTTCGTCTTTATAATCAAGATTATCACTGTGATATTGCACTGCAGATATATATATATATATATATATATATATATATATATATCTATATATATATATATATATATATATATATATGTAGTATGTATATATATATATAAACATATATAATGTAAATATGCGTGTTGTATATGTATTAGGGCTTTGTGCCTTGTATGATAAGGCGCCCTATGAGGTAATGTTAGACTAGCGTAATGTTACTGCTAAGTCGGTTGGTATTGCACTTCCATCTTCAATGGAGTGTCTGGGGTTTGTAGATCATTTACGAAGTCGGTATTATCTTGTTGGTTATGACGACGATGTGTTAAACTCATGGTGAGGAGGTCTTGTAGAAAACACTAATGTTAAAAAATTATATATTCTTCTGAAGTTTTACATGGTGAAGATCAGATAGGATTTTGTTAAAGTCTTCTAATAACGATAGCTTGATCGCTTATGCCAATGATGATGGCTAATCCTATTCCTCTACATGATAAAGCTTAGGTAAAGAGGTACAGGTCTTCTAATGACGATAGCTAACTCTGTTCTCTCGTCTACCATCTCTGTTACAAGTTATGAAGGAGCAGACAGTAGTTCGAACATATGAACATACATACAAATGACATAGTTTCATACGAACACACAATCAAATGAGACACGCTACAGATCACGTAGGCTGTTTGAATTATAGGTCGGGGTAGTTGTCTCAAGCAGGGAGATTGGACTGTTTCAAAACAAATGAATGACCACAGATGACGGCATGTCAACTTAGCCTACATACTTATTGTATATGTCATCTTTAGCGTCTCTAGTCTGATCACATTCCTGCAAGCAATCTTTTATATATATGGACTAACATTCCATATTTTTATTATGTAAACACTTACATATGTGTGTGTCTATAAACTCCCAACACTGAGTGCTTGAGGCTTCTTCTTCATCTTGTTGCCAGGACTCGGTCCCTTACAGAATGGGCCTCCTGCAGAGAGCAGAGCGAAGACAGTTGTGTTTTTATCTTCCCTCCGTGTACACGGAGTAGATTAGCTTTCAGGAGTCCCCTGGAGGAGGTGACTTGATGATGTTATATGGCTTGATACGTGCGTTATGAGGTAAAGGATGCCAAGATGAGGGAGAGATACCCGGGCTGCTGGCAATTAATATCTCATTTTACTATCTCTCTCTCTCTCTCTCTCTCTCTCTCTCTCTCTCTCTCTCTCTCTCTCTTCCATCTTGTTTAGTAGTGTATTGTCAACGATGCCTAGATGAGGGAAAGATAATTGGACTTAATACCCCTTTTTATTACTCTTCACCATCTCTCTCTCTCTCTCTCTCTCTCTCTCTCTCTCTCTCTTCTATCTTCTATCTTCTTTAGTTGCGTCTCTTCAACGATGCCAAGAAGAGGCAACGATATGAGAGAAAGATACTTGGACTGGCAATTAATACCTTATTTTACTACTCTTCACCATCCTGCCCTTTTCTCTCTCTCTCTCTCTCTCTCTCTCTCTCTCTCTCTCTCTCTCTCTCTCTTCTATCCTATGTAGCTATGTCTTTTCTTGCAATATCTCCATCTTCGTACGCGAGATGGAGTGGCGGAGTTGAAAGTAATCAGCTTACGGGATATTGTGCTCTGATGGCTAACATTAATAAGAGATTCTCACATTAGGTGTTTCCTATACAAGGAGAGATAAAAAGGAACGAGATTCTTAGTGGAAAGGAGCATTCTACGGTCATGTGAGAGAGAGAGAGAGAGAGAGAGGAGAGAGTCGTGGGGCCTGGCAGCCTAGTGGCTGCCAAAGTGGCTTATGCAACTTTTGAAGGTCGTTCATTCCTATTTATTTTTCTCCGTTTTTTCTCATTCTCCTATTCCTTTTCTTCATCACGAGGGGACATAAAAAACGGGGGGCGGGGGAAGGGGGCTGGGTTAGTGGGCCCTAGTTGATGCAAACATTAGACTGCTCTTGAGGGTCGACTGACTGCGGCAAATAGCCAGAAGTCTGGGCTATTTGACATGTGGGGGGCTATTGGAACCAATTAGTTATGGCACGGGGTTGGTTTTCTGCATACAGATGAGAACCAGAAGACGACCTCCTCCTCTTCATTCTACGACCTTCTCCTCTTCATTGTAAGACCTCCCTCCTCTTTCTCATTCTACGACCTTCACCTCTTCATTGTAAGACCTCCCTCCTCTTTCTCATTCTACGACTCCCACTTCGTTATACGACCTATTCCTCCTCATTGTACCTCATACTACGACCCCGGTCTCTTCATTCTAAGACCTCCCTCCTCTTCCTCATTCTACGACCCCCTTCGCTTCATTGCACGGCCTTTTGCTCCTCATTGTACCTCATTCTACGACCCCCTTCTTCTCATTCTACGAATTTTTCATTCTCATTGTTCGACCTCCCTCCTCTTCGTCATTCTACGACCCCCCTTCTCTTCATTGTAGGGCATTTTCCTCCTCATTGTAATTATTCTACGCCCTTTTCATCCTCACTGTACGACCTCCCTTTTTTTCATTCTACTTTCTCCCTCTTTCTCATCATTCTACGACCTCCCATCTCTTCATTTGACGACCTCCTTCCTTCTCATTTTACGAACCTCCCTTCTCATCATTCTACGACCGTCCTCCTCTCGATTCTGCGACCTCCCTCCTCTTCATCCTACGACCTCCTTCCTCTTCATTATACGACCGTCCTCCTCTCGATTCTACGACCTCCCTCCTCTTCATTCTACGACCGTCCTCCTCTCGATTCTACGACCTCCCTCCTCTTCATTCTACGACCGTCCTCCTCTCGATTCTACGACCTCCCTCCTCTTCATTCTACGACCTCCCTCCTCTTCATTCTACGACCGTCCTCCTCTCGATTCTACGACCTCCCTCCTCTTCATTCTACGACCGTCCTCCTCTCGATTCTACGACCTCCCTCCTCTTCATTCTACGACCTCCCTCCTCTTCAGCCTACGACCGTCCTCTTCTCGATTCTACAACCTCTCTCCTCTTCATTATACGACCGTCCTCCTCTCGATTCTACGACCTCCCTCCTCTTCATTCTACGACCGTCCTCCTCTGGATTCTACAAACTCCCTCCTCTTCATTCTACGACCGTCCTCCTCTCGATTCTACGACCTCCCTCCTCTTCATTCTACGACCGTCCTCCTCTCAATTCTACGACCTCCCTCCTCTTCATTCTACGACCGTCCTCCTCTCGATTCTACGACCTCCTTCCTCTTCATTCTACTACCGTCCTCCTCTCGATTCTAAAAACTCCCTCCTCTTCATTATACGACCCCCATCCTGATTCTGTCACAATAATTACAGCCGAGCGAAGCCGAACATCGCTCCAGGTGACACGAGGACTTCGGATTATGAATTCGCAAGAAGCAACTCTCGATCAACCTTCGCAAAACTCTTGGTTAATCATCCTGCATGATATTTCCGATTACCGATACGTTTCCGATGCTTTATAATGTATATAATCGAAGCGTAGGCCATTGATAACGCTTTTGACCCAACAACCAATTTGCGAAGCGAATATAGCAGGTCACGTCAGGTTCTCTAGTTGTCAGAGTGATATACAAATAATACGCCGTGTATATACAAGAATTCATAACAGGGGTTTTAAAAGATACGTTGCTTTAAGAGAAGCTACAATTATTAGTCATATTTCAAAGCAAAAGTGACTTCATCATTAAAAGAGGCCTCGGGGCCCTGTCGTGTTGCATTGCATGCATGTTGCATCATATAGGAATCGATGATCAAGTTATTTGTCCAGCGCCCTAGGCTTTAGGAAGCAAAGTAGGGTATGAAGGTATTATAACGTCTTATGATACCAATGCTCGTGTATAATCACGTCTTGTGTGGCTGTGTGTATGTGTCTATGTAACTATGAATATTCGTTTATATCTGCTTTATTCAGTATGTTCATACATATACATACATACATTATAGATACTCATGTATTTGTAATTCATATATATAAATTTATTGTATTCATTTTTTTTAATTTCATGTTTTGACATTTTTTTTTTTACTATTCTCAATATTATTAGGCACCATTATTATGAATGCTATTCTTTTCCACTTTTTCAGCAACTGTGTGGATTTTGGCGATTATCATTTTTTATCAGGTTATCTCATGTATATATCTAGCTTGTGTATATGTCTCTACTTTGTATATTCCATGTACATGGCCTTGAGCTGAAATGAAATATATCATTATTATTATTATTATTATTATTATTATTATTATTATTATTATTATTATTATTATTATTATTATTATTACTGGTATACCCTCAGCCCACTTTAATTCATGCAACATCCGTTTTTTTTATTCAGCATATAAAAAGTTTCCTCAAACAATGCCATGAATATCTGATCAAGTAAATAATTTACTATGTATTGTTAATTGTAAATATATGCCAGATGCTTAAACAACATCTATCGTCTAATAATTAAAACTCACAGAGAATATCATATCCAACGCATCAGTTCTAAGTTTCAAAATAAAAACTCATGCATTCAATCTCAATGTAGGATGCAGTGCAGTACACAAACTCAGTTGTCACATCGAAACAGACTAGCGAATGTTATCGCCTGTTACAGGTATTTGACTTTTGAGTTTTGATGCCCCCCCCCCCCCCCCCCTCCCCCCCCCCCCCCCCCCCCCCACCTCCCTCCCCCAAGACAGTCCCAGTTTGGCTTCAGTTCAGTCGTCGATTGGTGCACGCCCCTTTATATTCGAATCTCCGGTCCTGTGAGCTCTGGTGATTTCGCTGAGCGCTTCTTAAGCTTATAGATATTTGAAAAGTCATGAAAACCGTGGGTAATATGTACTCAATACGTAAAAGCATCATGATAAAAACAAAAAAAGTATGTAAGGCGTTTTTTGTTATCACGTAAAGCATCATGAAAATTAAAAAACAAAAAAAAGGATGTTTAAGGCGTTTTTGTTATCACGTAATAAGAAAACACTCACCGGTTCCAGTAAGTTAAACAGCCACTTTTGTCGGCCCAGTTTTCCATTTTCAAATGGTGACTGTTTGGTCGAAAACTGGGTTCGTTAAGGCCGGCCACACAGTGCCATGTTTCAACTGACAGTTATAACTGACTGTCAGTTGAAACTGCACGTGTGTGGCCGGCCTAATGTAGTGAAATGTACAGATTGCAGTAAGTTCAGTGGAGAAACAATGTGTTATTTGTGCTATACAGCTGAAAAACATTTTCTATCAAGTATAGAGGCAGTTTTGTTGGGCGAAACTTGACTGTCAAAGAGTGTCTGTCTTGCCGAGTTGATCAGTCATACCTTCTACGATTGGAGCAACGGAATACACCTTTCCTGCTTAGCCTAGATGTCATTCGACAAAAATATGCTTGAGCCCTTGCATGCTGAACGCATATTCTGTGATGAATTGACAGAGGAACTGATTAAAGCAAGATGGAAGGGTAAGCTCAGTATGAGAATGGTGGTGGATGGAAGGAGAAGAAGAGGGAGGCCTAAGTGTGTGTGGAAAGGCAAAATGACAAATGACTAGCGGGAGAAAGGTCTTAGGAAGTCAGGATGCATTGGACACATTCAGGTGCAGAAGGCTGATAGGAAACAGTGACCCTACTATAGACATGGGAAAGACTAAAAACAAAGGAGAAAGCTCAATACTCAATACAAGCTTGAAGAGGAACACAAGAATAGACGAAATCACTTCCAGAAAAAGTACATTTTCAACGCTTTCGTACACCGGTAGTAATGGTCTAGTGCTAATACGGCGCAACTTTTTTATTGATTTAATTTCTCATTTTCGAATGATATTTATTTGCTATTTGCATAGTTTCCCCAAATGTCATGGCAGGTGTTTCATAATTGTTCAGCTGATGAAGTACATTTCAGCTGCCTAGTTGATGTAAGATGATTGATTATTATTTTCAAATATTCTTCTGTACTTGGCAACTTCCCATTCACAAACGAAGTCTTAGCAAAGACAGATTATTGAATTTAAAAGCAGTTGAGAGGCGAACATGTTCGTGATAGAAGCATTTATTGAAACAAAATTTACGATATAACATCTTTTTTTTATTTAAAGCGCATGACATTTGGTGTTGGTATATACTAGGCAGATTAACAACCGAGTCCTGCTTGTTTTTCAAAAACACAAATAAAACTTCCACATTTTGCATGCTAACGTAGAACCATCGGGACCATTTTATTAAACAAACGTCATTTTTATCACTGATAGCAAGGGCTATACAACAAGAAATAACTTAGTTAATATAATTACAATTTCACATTTTTCCACTTGTCAGAATATATTACTAAAATACAATTTTGAGCAACGTAAACTCTGTATAGTTGTAAGACAATCTTTAATAAAGAATATGATGTCACGTTGATTCAAAGAGTCTACACAGTATAAACAAAGAAGAGTTTCTCGATAACCTTTGAATAGCCAACTGATTTCCACTCGTAAGTCAATCGTGAGAGTAAATAATGGATGTTGATCGCATATTTACCCAAGATTGAACGGTTCAACCAGTTACTCAACCGCTTTACTGCTGTATTTAATCATTTTAGTCTCAAAATCTCATTATTCCAAATTTTATAAGGTAATTATGACGTTCAAAAGAGAAGGAGTTTCAGACATACCAACTGCTCTGTGATATATTTGTAAATAATTGCTTAGTGGTAACCGTTTCGGGAGATCTTGAGAGGTTGGCAATGCTGTTGTTATCGCTCATTTCGGACTGTTCGTCTGACACGTTGGTAAAGATGGTAAATTATTAGTAAAATATCTCGCAGGAAAGGTTTATTATTTAGAATATATAAATTATTAGCGATATTTATAAATATCATCGATATGTATCGCATTCTACACCAATTTTCTCAAAACTAAGTATTATGAAAAGTGTGACACATGAACGAAAGTCAGGGGAAAATCATCATACGGGTTATTTGTGGATGTGTAATTCATTTTAAGTTCATTTTGTAGGTAATAGTCCAAGTTATTAATACAGATATAAATATATATATATATATATATAGATATATAATATATATATATATATATATATGTATATATATATATATATATATATATATAATATATATATATATATACATATAGAATATACACACTGACTTGAAAAATCACAGTAGATGCACGTGACTAAATTATATAAGCGAATACCACTGGAAAAATAACAGGCAGAAATTCGTACAGAGCGCTTTCGTCCTTTAATGAGACATTGTCGAGGCACAAAAATACCAATATATATATATATATATATATATATATATATAATATATATATATATATATATATATATATATATATATATATATATTAAAACAACTCAAGAATTAAGAAAGAAACTGGTCAAGAACGAATGTTTCCCATTATGCAGTGAGTATGCAATTCTACACCTGCTCCCGATGCGATATATTAGGCTCGAGCGAAGTGGCCTTTCTCTCTCTCTCTCTCTCTCTCTCTCTCTCTCTCTCTCTCTCTATAACTTAAAAGATTCGTGAGTCAGGCTTCAAGGATTCATTTCCAGCGGAGATTCATCGAGTCCAATTCTACTTTATCTTTGCCGTTTTTTTTTTTTTTTTTTTTTGAGAGGTATCGCTAACCTCGGCTTTTATCACGAAGTACAGTTAACTCGACGATATTTTACAGTGTTTACGATAAGTAATTACGCATTAGTTTTATTACTAAGCATCCCTTGGGGTTTTGCCTTTAACTGCTGGCAAGACGATTAAAAAAAAAAAAAAAAAAAAACTTTTTACTACTTACATTTTTGTTACATTTTCGAGAGGTATCGCTAATCTCGGCCTTTATCACGAAGTACAGTCAACTCGGCGATATTTTTCAGTGTTAACGGTAAGTAATTACGTTTTTTTTTTTATATTAAGCGTCCCAAGCTTGGAGGTTTTGCTTTTAACTGCTGTGAAGACGATTTTTAAAAATCATTTTAAAAAATACATCATTCGGAATGAGCTGGAGCCAAATTGTTTTTAAAAGAAATTAAAGTTCACTAAAATTATTCTTAAATGACTTCTTAGGAAGTAAAGTATTAACGAGTTACTTTTGAAACAATTACCTTGGCCGTAGCTGCTAGTTAGATGATGCAATTACGTGCATGTAAGAGCATATGAATATGGAAAATGAGTGGTTTCTAACTTTGCAGGTCATACGGGAGTAATTACGAAACTGTATTACACGATGTTAACCACACCAATTTGTCGATGTTGGCATCAGACTTAACGTTTTGATAATAGACTCCTGTTATGATTTAGACCTGTCTTTTGACCTTAGGCACATGTTTTGATTTTAAATCCATGTTTTGATCTTATGCTAATGTTTCGATCTTAAGACTCGTGCGTTAATCTTAGACCTATTATGTTTTGATGTAGACTTATGTTTTGACCTTAGGCCCATGTTTTGATTTTAAATCCATGTTTTGATCTTTTACTTATGTTTCCATCTTAAGACTCGTGCGTTGATATTAGACCTACTATGTTTTGATCTAGATGTTTTGACCTTAGGCCCATGTTTTGATTTTAAACTCGTGTTTTGATCTTATACTAATGTTTCGATCTTAAGACTCGTGCGTTGATCGTAGACCTATTATGTTTTGATGTAGACTTATGTTTTGGCCTTAGACCCATGTTTTGATTTTAAACTCGTGTTTTGATCTTATAGTTATGTTTCCATCTTAAGACTCGTGCGTTGATCTTAGACCTATTATGTTTTGATGTAGACTTATGTTTTGATCTAAGAACCCATGTGATAATCTTAGACTCATGTCTTGATCTCAGACCGACGTTGTGGTGAGGAACAAACAAAACACGTAAGGGAGCGAACGGAACTTTAAATCACTTGGGTAAAACCAGCGAACCATACAAACGGGCGAGTTATAAAGTAAATTAATTGGCAGCGTCGTTTATATGCTTACCTATAACCAGTTAATCGACTAAATAGCTTTGCCAGTGGCTATTGTGATACTCAAGAGATCCAATTTACCAGCTCATCGACAAATGAGAAACATCACGCACTGCCCCTGCGCCATCGTTATGGATTAGGAGGGTTTGTTGGTGTTGTTTCTCATCCTACGTCCTCTGTTCGACGCGCGTTCGTTGTTTCGGTACTTTTATTCAGTCGTTTCTTGACCTTATTTCGTCCTATACATACTACTCATCGAATCATAAATTGTTTTTACCATTGATCTGAAGCGCTGAAGGAAGAAGCACAAGATGTCGCAGACAACTAGCATCTACTACAGTAGATTCACATCAAACGTGTATCTGATGTCTAGGCCAGTCCCTTACGACGCTCCTGATTGGCTGTTGATAGGCCAGTCACAGGGCTGGAAACTCTGTCTCTCTCGAGAGAGTTCACATAGACGGCGTCTGTATCCACCTCAGGAAAGGTGGAACATACATCCTGCCTATGTGAACTCTCTAGAGAGACTGAGAGTTTCCAGCCCTGTGATTGGCTTATCAACAGCCAACCAGAGCGTCGTAAGGGACTGGCCTGGACATCAGATGCACGGTTCATGTAAATCTACTATAGTATGTTATTAGAAGGGTACTAACCTTTAAAGAACTTAAACGCAATAATTCTGTGCATAGCCTGAAAATGAGAGAGAGAGAGGAGAGAGAGAGAGAGAGAGAGAGAGAGAGAGAGAGAGAGTCTGATTCCACAGTTCAGATCCTCGTAATCGGACTCTCAGTTTTATATACCTCTGAGAAATATACTAAGTCTAGATGGAGAATTAACCTCTTCTTCTCTTATTGAGGGAGATTAGACATTAATAGATGGAAAACGCGATTCAATTTCCAAGTCTTCAACTGATTTTTAATGTTAGTTTTCTCATTAACTTTTTTTTTCTTTCCTTCGTCTTAATTGCCTTGTCGTTTCTAAGATCTTAATGGAGATAAACGTCTTTTTCTTACTTGATTTTACTTGAGCAGTTCCAATGTTTTTTTATGTGGGGGGGCGGGTTTATGATGGTCCCTTGATAAATATGTAGGATGGGATTAATTTCTCATGGTTGCAAGATTGATATAAAATGATTTTTTAAGGGTTGGGTGTACGTATACTTCCAACCTGCAAATGACGAGTTTGAAGTGTATTGTATATTGTTAGAGCGGTTCGCCTCTTCTCTCGAGTTGGGAATGTGTGAATATAATTATGTGCGCTCACGGAGGGTAAATGGAGTTGGGAGACAGATGCCCTCATACACATGCATACAATTGCGCACGCGCACACACACACACACACACACACATATATATCTATATATATATATATATATATATATATATATATATATATATATATATGTATATATATATATATACGTATATATATACACATACACATGAATAAATAAATAAAATATATATATACACTATATATGATATATATATATATATATATATATATATGTATATATATATATGTATGTATGTATGTGTATTTACATATACATATTATATATATATATACGTATGAGTATATATATATATATATATATATATATATATATATACACACACACACAAACACACACACACCTCGTCCGTCCCTTTATTTGTATGTGTGTAGAAACAGATTGATTGATTCTTTTGAATTACTCGGTCACACGAATCCCAACTCCCAACGCTGAATGAATATGCAGATACACTAAGGCGCACGCGCGTTTCGAAGCTAATGAATGAATTCTCCCTCGCGGAGACGAGGAAGTCAGCTTTCGTGCCAAATAAATCAGCGAGCAACGCTCGCTTCACTATTCATTATACAGATGAAATCATCCAATATGGCGGGGTTCCATCATCGTTGCCTGGGCTGGGCCTGCCGTAAAGAGGTTGTAAACAAGTATTTTTCTTCTTCTTCTTCTTCTTCTGCTCTTGACCGAAGGCGCTGGTGAAAGCAGTCAGTAAATAAGTCCGAAGGCATTCGAGTGCTTTTATCGGTCTATCCGAACTCCTCCTGGCGCACCTGCGGCAGGTGGGGTCATTAAGGTGATATCGAGTCAGTTTTCCAGTCAGATAAGACAGAAGCGGCTAGGAACGCCCCCGCGTGTTGTCTTGTGTGCTGCGGATGCGTTCGCTCGAACAAGGACCCAGTAAAAGCTTTCTCTCAAACAAGAACCCAGTAAATGGCTTCGCTACCACAGGAACCCTATCCCAGCCAGCCGTTTTCCTAAATTAAGATGACTCCTTGCCGATTCGACGTCTTACTTATGGATGCTTTACATACAGAGGCACAAACTTATCTCTGTGTTAGGGGCTCGAGATGGACTTCTGATAACAGCTGGGGAAAATGCAGTGGAAGACGGAAGAAAAAATAAAGGCGAATAGAAAAATAAAAACTAATTAAAGGCGAAGAAAGATTTAAAAAAAAAGGACTGCTGTGAGTGACGCAGCTTTTAAATGAATACGAGAAATTCAATTAGTTTTACATAGACAGGGAAGAATATTCTAGAAAAATATTTGTTAATAAGACCTTAACTTACGAACGTGGACGCGAGTTTGATTCTCGGGCATTCCATTCAGGGGTCAGATATGTGTATAGAAGTTCACTCTCGACGTGGTTCGGAAGTCACGTAAAGCCGTTGGTCCCGTTGCTGAATAACCACTGGTTCCATGCTAAGTAAAAACACCATACAAACAAACTTAACTTACGAACTTAAGCAAAGATTACGGCTGAGAAATAGTATGAATAGATTTAATTAGCCGTGCATAGTCAGCAAAAAAAAAAAAATAAAAAAAAATAAAAAAACACACTAGAAAAATATTTATAAACCAAACAAAAGCCTTCACTTCTTACCAACTAAGGTTACGGCTGAGAAATATAATATGGCGGATGTTAAATGCCTTAAGATATGTTACGGCTAAGAAATATAGCATGCCTTAAGTTAAATGCATTAAGAAAGGTTGCGCTAAGAAATATAGTATGCCTTAAGTTAAATGCATTAAGAAAGGTTACGCTAAGAAATATAGTATGCCTTAAGTTAAATGCATTAAGAAAGGTTACGGCTGAGGAATATAATATGGCCTTTAAAAGGTTAAATGCATTAAGAAAGGTTACGGCTGAGGAATATAATATGGCGGAAGTTAAATGCACTGCCTGCATTTCGTCGCTAATCCAATGATGCATAACAACGGTGTGATATCCAATTGTGCGGGAAAAGAATAAGAAAGCTTCCGCTGCTTGAGAGGAATTCGAATTAATCAAGACGAATTAATTGAAGAATTTTGCATATGCTAGACGTCACTGTATCAATCATTTCCTTGAGGTAAATGTGAGAACTTTCATTTTACAATCTGGGTTGGTTCTGCCATTCGATGACGCTAATTCGAACACTCACAATTGCATGATGTTGATACGTATACCGTGGGAAATTATACATTAGTTTCTACGATAGTAAGCTTGTCTGTGTGCGATATAACTCAGCGTATGTGCATAACTGAATCACGGAAATATGGAACGTGATGAATGTATGAATGAAGACAAAACCCACGATCGAAAGTGAAACAATGGAGTACTGCTGCGAGGCCTGTCGACTTCTGTCCTTTACTAAGCAGACTGCTTAGTAAAGGACGAGAAGTCGAAAGGCCTGGCAACGGTACTCCATTGTGTCAATTTTCCTCGTACCGTATTTCTTTTTTCGTGGGTCCTATTTTCTTTATTTTTCCATTTTTCCTTAATTTTCTTCTTCTCTGGACCCCTATTTAGCAGTCAGTCACCTCTATGGATAACTTCCAAACATTGATAATAACAGTCATTTTTATTCGACCCCTGATCTCAGCATTTAAAGGTAATATTATTCTGAGCAGGTATAGAAAAATTTATGGTAATTTATCTTATTAATTTATCTTGATAAGTCTCTCTCTGAATTTACTTCCCAAATTTCAACATAGGCCTTAGTGGGTTTTATATTGCTCATATTTATTATGGGGACAAAGATAAATATCATCTTATGGAGGCAAAGATAAAGATCAGAGCATTTACCATCCTAAAAGAGACGTATCTCGCGTTTAACATCTGACCTTTGTGGCATGTGCAACATATACGACATTTAAAAAATGCGTTTAAGAAGAAGTCCGCTGTGTATTTAAATATCATAAGATTATTTGAGCGGTTTTCATATACATGATTTCGACGATTAGTTATTCTTAATTTTGTGCTTGTGAAAGCATGATTGATGGAGACCAAGTATATAGTATTATAGTATTAACCCCCCCCCCACAGCCCCCCTTGTAAAATAGTATCCCCCCCTCCACAGCCCCACCCCTGTAAAAAAAATACCCCCATCAGGCGTTACCTGGACCCAGGTCCTCCATTATAGCTTTTAATCAGCTTAAAACAAACTTAGGTAGAAAGATTTGTCGACGCCAAAATACGCTTTCAACCAGTTACTTGTTGCAGCTAAATTCGGGGCTACGCAAAGTGGTTACTTGTGGGTTTATCAATATTTTTTTTTTTTTTTTTTTTTACTTAGTGAATATTTTTCCGTGTTTTATATTACTCTATTCTATTTTATTTATTTTTTTAAATGTTCGAATTCTTACTCGTTAATTTTAAGCTTCGTTAGGATGCTAGCTTATTTGGTATTTGTAGTGATAATGTTCCTTATATACTATATATATATATAGTATATATATATATATACTATATATATATATTATATATATATATATTATATATATATATATATATATATATATATCTATATCACAAATTGGAACATTATCACCACAAATACCAAATAAGCTAGCACCCTAACGAACCTTAAAATTCAAGAGTAAAAATTCGAACAATATAAAAAAATAAATAAAATAGAATAGAGTAATATAAAACATATATATTATATATAATATATATATTAATATATATATATATATATATATAGTATATATATATATATATATATATATATATATATATATATATATATTATATACTGCAAGAACATAGGGATACTCTTCTGTAATAATAATAATAATAATATAATAATAATAATAATGTAATAATAAAATAATAATGATAATAATAATAATAAAATTACCTAACACCACCCATTCCCGTCTTCTTGCAAGCAAAAAAAAAAAAAAAAAAAAAAAAAAACAAAACAAAAACAAATCACCGCAACAACCACAAGCCAGGTTGTTGCGACCACCTGGGAGACTATTAAGTAGCCGCGTCTAGTAATAGAGCTTTAAATGAACACGTTTTTATTGAGCTTAAATCATAAAAGGCCCGTTTTGGTAATCCTCTGTGGAAAGACGTTGTGGATGCTGGCCAACGGGAAAGACTTACAAAAAAAAGTAAAAGAAAAAATAATTCAGCAGGCTCTAAAGTAACGAAAGTAAAAAAAAAATGAAAACGATTCAGAAACCTCTACAGTGAACAAAAATTCAGCTGGTTCTAAAGTAAAAAAAATTCGGTAGGCTCTAAGTAAATAAGTAAAAAAAATTCAGCAGGCTCTAAAGTAAATAAGTAAAAAAAAATCATTCGATTCTAAAGTAAAAAAGAATTCAGTAGGCTCTAAAGTCAAATAGTAAAAAAAATCAGCAGGTTCTAAAGTAAATAAGTAATAACATTCAGCAGGTTCAAAAGTAAAAAAAATTCAGCAGGTTCAAAAGTAAAAAAAAATTCAGCAGGTTCTAAAGTAAAAACAAATTCGGTAGGCTCCAAGTAAATAAGTAAAAAAAAATTCAGGCCAGGCTCTAAAGTCAAAATAAGTAAAAACATTCACAGGTTCTAAAGGTTAAGAAAATTCAGCGGCTTCGAAGTAATAAGTAGAAAAATTCAGCAGGTTCTAAAGTTTAAAAAATTCAGCAGGCTCTAAAGTAAATAAGTAGAAAAATTCAGCAGGTTCTAAAGTTAAAAAAATTCAGCAGGCTCTAAAGTAAATAAGTAGAAAAATTCTGCAGGTTCTGAAGTTAAAAAGAATTCAGCAGGCTCTAAAAGTAAGTAAAAAAATCAGGAAGCTCAAAAGTAAGAAGAAAAATTCAGCAGTTCTAAAGTTTAAAAAACTTTCAGCAAGGCTCTAAAGTAAATTAAGTAGAAAAATTCAGGCAGTTTCTAAATTTTAAAAAAATTCACAGGCTCTAAAGTAATAAGTAGAAAAATTCTGCGTTCTGAAGTTAAAAAGATTCAGGCAGGCTCTAAAGTAAGTAAAAAAAATTCAGGAAGCTCAAAAGTAAAAAAAAAAAATCAGCAGGCTATAAAGTAAAAATCAAAAATGAAAAATTCCCGCTGGCTCTAAAGTAAAAAAAAAAAAAAAAACATTTAGCGGGCTCAAAAGTAAAAAAAAAAAAAAAAATCAGCAGGCTCAAAATAAAAATAAAAATAAGCAGGCGCTAAAGTAAAAATAAATAAAAAAAAATCCAGCAGGCTCAAAATAAGGAAAAAATCCGCAGGCTCTAACGTAAAAAAAAAAAATTAAACCAGCAGGCTCTAAAGTAGAAAAATAATAATAATAAATAAAACGAGTGGGTATCAACTCCAAAGTCACAAGAGATATTGCAGCGATAAGATTGAAATATTGCCGCATATTTTGCAAAGTGTCCAGAATGCGATTCAAGCTCATTTCACGACAAAGTAATCGGTAAAAACCTTGAGAATTTCTCTTATAATTTATCCAAAGGATTCACTCTTAAGTTTTTCAAAATATCATGGAAAAATGTTAAATTCAATCAACTTTTCAGGGATTGACTCTTAAGTTTTTCAATATTATATTACGGAAAAATGTTAAATTCATATTATGGAAAAATGTCAAATTCACTTAACATTTCCGGGATTCACTCTCAAGTTTTTCAAAATGATATTATGGAAAAATGTTAAATCCACTTGACATTTCCGTAAAGAGCTAAAATTCACAAAATGCGATTGAAGAAATATCTATCAAAAACATCGTGATGGAAAGAGTTCTACTTTTGCATAGATATTAAAAATGAGACACTTAAACAAATTTGGAGGGGGGAAAGATGTAAAGCTTGTTTCCCCTTCTCTCTCTCTCTCTCTCTCTCTCTCTCTCTCTCTCTCTATATATATATATATAGATATATATATATATATATATATATATATGTATGTGTATATACACAATGTAATGTATGTATATCATATATATATATATATATATATATATATATATATATATATATATATATCGTCTGTTTTACTAGCTAGGCCTTACTCAGAGCGCACCTGACCGAGAGAGAGTGAGAGAGAATAAAAAAAAAAAAGTTCACTAAAGACTCCCTACCCAACAGCGACGTAATACATGTGCTAATAAGATAATAAGATTATTATAGTTACTTGCGGAATAAACACCGGTCATGCTGGCTCTCTCCGCGTCGTATATAAAAATTCCTCGGAGCACCGAATTATTCCGCGAGAGAAAAATGACCGTCTTTAAAAGACTCATACGTTACGACGCTTTGGGCCCAAGCGGCCTTGATTATATTTGGTGGGTATAGACAAGGAAGGAATATTACCGGAGTTTATTGATGCACCTGAAGACAAAATAGCCAGATTCGCTCTTTGATTCAGCCTTCAATATGGAGATTTAAAACCCAGCCGAAGACAGGGCTCGGTGATGGCCACAACTGCTGCTCGTTGAGGAATGATTGTTCTGGCGACGCGGGGCGCCCACCCAGCAACAAGCAAGATGCCCACGCCCCGAGAGCAGTTTAGGTACGAGTTATTATCCGGAGAGGGTCAATGTTTAAAAACGTAAATATCGTCAGTTCCTGCGTCTTACTGCTGAGTACAGCAAGTGTATCTATAGCAAGATTGATGAATATATTTTTGCATGCAATTCAGGCAAGAACGAAGGGGGAGAAAAAATAAGATAAAAATTCTTGAAACAAACGCTTACAATGTGTTCTTCAGCATCCAGGACCATAAAAGAGCGTCCTGGTGATAGAAGTTCACTCTCGACGTGGTTCGGAAATCACGTAAAGACGTTAGTCCCGTTGCTGAATAACCATTGGTTCCATGCAACGTAAAAACACCATACAAACAAACAAACAAACAAAAGAGCGTCAGCAAACATGCATGTGGGAATGCGCCCATTCGATTCGCAACTTGGAGCTTGGCACAGAGTCGGTAAACTCGGCAAGTTTACTGCCACTGTGCCACGCCATTCGCGAAACTGCGAATTATCACTGTGTTACGAAAACCTGGCCGTGATTACAGCTGAGTTATTCGTCCACTTAAGGCCTGTTACCTGCATCTAATTACATTGATTGAGGCCGTTGTGAGAAGGGCCAGTTCCTGCTAACAGCCTTTTGAATGACTCAAGAATGATAGAAGATTGAGTTGTTGCTTTTAAAGTAGCTCGTATCAATCAGCCATGGAGAATGGGACCTGCCTGCTGTGCTATTATGGTAATTACGAGACTTCGAGAACAAACAAAAAAAAAAAAGTCAGGGGAAAAGAAAATGAGACAATTTTTGCCAAATAAAATTTATCGCCGATGCTATGAACCAACCGTCGTGCCTGCTGGCGCTGTTCTTAATACAGATATTTTCATATTTTGTGTTAAGGTGATAATTTGGTCTTCACTTCGCTGGAATGTGCGTCCTATCACGGTACGGTATATTGGTTTCTCTCTCTCTCTCTCTCTCTCTCTCTCTCTCTCTCTCTCTCTCTCTTTCCTTCTTCTCTCCTCTCTCTATCTCCCTCTCTCTCTCTCTCTCCTCTCTCTCTCTCCTCCTCTCTTCTTCTCTCTATACCGGTGGAGTTTTTTTTTATTGTTTCTCCCAAATTTCTAGACCTTGCCCTACTTTTCTATTTGCAGAGGAGGTGCTTTTACCAGAGTTTCAGAGTTTGTTTACTATTCAAGAATGTATATTTGGAAGTACGAGTAAGCTCCAGTAAAAATATTATGGAAAGGTTGATTTTCAAATAATGGTAATTGTAGTTTTTTTCGGCATTTTAATAAAATATTAGGTAGAGGTACGTAGTGAGATATGGGCCAAGAAAGGGTCGACTTAAATTTGGGGATGGGCCCTAAAAATCTTTCGTAAAATTCTCGGAAATGTGATCAGTTCTCGGATTGTTTAAAATTCCTACCGAGTATGTCGCATGATTGGGAACATGGACATTGCATATAATAGTTTGATTTTGAAATGACACCGTTCTTCACTGATTGAGGAATGTGGTCTTTTGAATGTTTCCAGTTGGTCGTGTGTAACTCTCTCTCTCTCTCTCTCTCTCTCTCTCTCTCTCTCTCTCTCTCTCTCTCTCTGCACGGGTTTGAAAACTATTTCGCCTTTTTAATTGTCCTCTGTGTATCATGATCTCCACTCTCTCTCTCTCTCTCTCTCTCTCTCTCTCTCTCTCTCTCTCCAGAAAACGCAAGATAGAGCTCTTCGCTGCGTTTAAGATCTTATTATTGCTCTCTTGCAGATCAGAGTCGGTGGTAGGCGTGTAATTATATGTCTTCCCAGTAGTCAGCTTTTTTTAATGTCTTAATGATCGCCGCTGATAGCTTAATTATTAGACGTAAGGGAATAAACACCCATTAAGCATTCAGGCTGTGCCTTAACAAAAGACGATGTTTATTCCTTCCATAAAATATGAATACCACTCGGCTCCTCTCTCTATCTATCCCTCTCTCTCTCTCTCTCTCTCTCTCTCTCTCTCTCTCTCTCTCTCTCTCTCCTTTATAAACGCTGTTATCTGGGTTATCAGCGTAGATCGTCTGCCAGATAACCGACCATTAAGTTGCTGAGAGTTGGCTGAAGTGTACCATTAGGTTATCAGGATGTTTATTTAATATGAATGTGGCTCTTGGGTTTCACGAAAGTTTTTTTTTATTTATTATGCTTTTTTTTCTCTCGAGGTTTTGGATTTTTTTTTTTTTTTTTTGCTAGGAAATTTTTTTCCCTCGTTTTTCGTATGGTTAAAAGTTTGTGTAAGTATATACAGAGAGAGAGAGAGAGAGAGAGAGAGAGAGATCCCACAGGAATGAAGTAAAAGATTAACCCACCAATCGCGTTCAGTGCTATTTTAACACATTTTCCCTTAGCACACTATACTATCTATATTGTATGAAGATGTTCTACTTTTTGGGCAGCAACAGGAAGACAAACAATGCAACACAAAATTATAAATTATTTAACTGTTAAATTGTTAAAATGTCACATAAAGGAATAGGAGCCTTTTTGGACAAAGTAATAAACAAAACTAACGATCACAAACCAGAGAGAAAACGAGAATGACTAAACAAAACGACCCAAAGAACGTTGTAGGAGTTGGCATCAACCAGCTCAACATGTCTGACACTAGAGAGCCAATGGCTTCATTAATGATGACTAGATAAGAAAGAAGGTTTTTTTTTTTTTTTTTGCCATACACCACAAGTTCATTATATGAGGGCCCAAGTGGGTGGCTCGTCCTGCACTTACAAAAGTGCGTACTTAAAAAGCTAGGGTGGATATTATATATATATATATATATATATATATATATATATATATATATATATATATATATATATATATATATATATATTATATATATATATATATATATATATATATATATATGTATATATCTATCTAGATATATATATATATATAGATATATATATATATATATATATATATATATATATATATATATATATATATATATATATATATATATATATATATATATATATATATATATATATATATATATATATATATATATATATATATATATATATATATACATACATATATATATATATATATATATATATATATATATACTTTACATGCACGAATATACAGATTATATATATATATATATATATATATATATACGATATACAGATTATATATATAAATATATATATATATCGAATATACAGATTATATATATATTTATATATATATATATATATATATATATATATATATATACACGAATATACGATTTTATATATGCATATTATATATAAATATATGTATATATCTCTATATATATATATATATATATATATATATATATATATATATATATATATATTATTTAGAAAATTAGAACTTTTATATTTAGTGAAATTATTTTCTTCAGCTTTACTAAATCCTAAAATATTGTGCTCTTTGTAAGAAATATAAGATAACAGTGATTTTACGTAGAAGCTTGATAGGGAAACTTCTGTTACTCTTTTAACATAATTAATTAAAATGTCCTCCCTTTTTTATGTTAACAGAGGAGCAGTCGTTTGCTGGTATCAGTAGTATACTTTGGATTATGGTATCATTTAATTATATTTCTTTATTAATGAATTTTATCAGATATGTATTTATTATCTTAGAATTCCAGAATTCCATCCCTCATACATGCGTATTATTTATATTATATATATATATAGTATATATATATATATATATATATATATATATATATATATATATATATATATATATATATAAATAAAGGATTTTTTGCCACGAAGGAAAAAATGAAAAAGCGAGATAGACGAGTACTTTCGGTCCTATTCGGACCCTTTACAATAAAGGGTCCAAATAGGACCGAAAGTACTCGGCCATCTCGCTTTTTCATTTTTCCTTCGTGGCAAAAAACCTTTATTTATACATAGCATCACGTTTTATATACTTCGTGATCAAGTTATTCATATATATATATATATATATATATATATATATATATATATATATATATATATATATATATATTATATATATATATGATATATATGTGTGTGTGTGTGTGTGTGTGTGTGTATGTGTGTGTGTGAGTGTGTATGTGTGTGTGTGTGTGTGTATTATACATGTACATATATAAAGGTGTATAAATACATATACATAACATACATATACACGTATACACACTAGACCGTATTGGCGAAGCAATCCACAAATTTCCGTGTACCGCAATGATACGCACGAAACGTTGGTTCCCAACAATGAAAATGAGCAAATAATATAAGGCAAAGTTATATTGAGGGCGTTCAATTCTCAACTCCTTAAGGCTTAAATCCTTTTTGAAGAAACCTGCCAAAACTAACGTCGGCGTTTACAAGCTGTGTTAATGAACCTGCTTGCATGCTATGCCTGCATTCTAGCATCATGTACGTCCACTGACAGTTTGGCAGTTCATCTACAGAGTCTGTCTGTCTCTCTCTCTCTCTCTCTCTCTCTCTCTCTCTCTCTCTCTCTCTCTCTCTCTCTCTCGTTAAGGACTCCACTCAGAGTAACAGAGGAGGAATCATCGGTCGCTCATTTGCATGTCCTTTGGATGTCGTAACTCTGTCGAGTCGTATTTCATCTAATGAGTCATTCGCCGTTTTTGCGATGCGTCTCCAAAATAAAAAGTAAATAAATGAATAAAAAAAATAAAAGCTTGTGACAGAATTTTTTTTGTTGAGGTATGGATACGTTTCATGATAAGTTGGCTTTTTGCAAGATTAAAATTAAAAAAAAAAAAAAAAAAAAAAAAAGTCCAGAGTAAGTTAATTTTGTAATGGTAATTTGAAATTTTCTGCGCCCTCCTGCTTGACATATGATAAGTTGGCTTTTGCAAAAATAAAGAATGAAAAAAACCACTTGTGACCATTTTTTTCAAAGTTATGGATACGTTTCATGATAAGTTGGCTTTTTGCTAAATTAAAATGAAGAAAAAAGTCTAGAGTAAGTTAATTTTGTAGAGGTAAGTTGAAATTTTCTGTGCCTTCCTGCTTGACATATAAGTTGGCTTTTGCAAAAATAAAAAATAATAAAAAATAAAAACTTGTGGCGGAACTTTTTTGTTGAGTTATGGATACTTTTCATGATCAGTTGGCTTTTTGCAAAATTAAAATGAAAAAAAGTCTAGAGTAAGTTTATTTTTTAATGATAAGTTGAAATTTTCTTCGCCCCCCTGCTCCACACATGATAAGTTAGCATTTGCAAAAATAAAAAATAAAAATCTAAAAAATAAAAAATAAAAAGTCTAAGAGTAAGTTAATTTTGCAATGGGAAGTTGAAATTTTCTGCGCCTTCCTGCTTGACCCATGATGAGTTGGCTTTTGCAAAAATAGAAAAATAAATAAATAAATAAATAAATAAAGTCTCAAGTAAGTTAATTTTGTAATGGGAAGTTGACATTTTCTGCGCCTTATTGCTTGACAGTTTATTTTGCAAAACTATTTTTTTTATCAGATGGCTTTAAAAAAAATTCTAGAGTAAGTTAATTTGCAACCGTCAGCGGAGAATTCTGTGCCATTTTAGCTGGCAAGTTACTTTCCAAAGCTGTTTTTTGATAAGATTGGCTTTTGCAAAAAAAGAAAAAAAATCATTTCTTTACGGTAAGTTAATTTGCTGCCAATGCCTTCCCGGTCGGCTATAGTATATTACAACCCTGTCAAAGTCGCTGTCAAAGTCGCGAGAACCCCGTTAATTTGGTTGTTAAAGCTTGGAATACTGAAGAGTATTGTATCAGTATCTTATTTCATTCACGTCTTTCAGCCTTGTGAGTAATCGTGAGAAATTGAATGAAATAATTTGCCTTTTTTTCATAAAATATGGAAGTAATCCAGTCATCATATAAATGAGAAAAGGTCGACAACTCTGTTTTCGTTCGAATACTAATGCCTTGTGAGTAATCGCAAAAAAAAAGAAAAAAATATTGAATTTTATATACTTATATTCTTATTTTTATTTTTAGTAGAAGCGAAAATAATCCAATCGTCATGAATTCGAGCAAATGCCGATGTCTCATATTGCATTCGAGTTCTAATGCCTTGCTTGTAATCGACAGAGAAAGTATTGGATTATATATATATAAATATATATATATATATATATATATATATATATATGTGTGTGTGTGTGTGTGTGTGTGTGTGTTGTGTGTGTGTGTGTGTATGTATAATTGAATCACGAAAGTTTGAATGTGATAAATCATAAATAAAGGTATAAGCCACGAAGGAAAAATAAACAAAAACTCCCTTGTCTATTTTTCCTTCGTGGCTTATACCTTTATATATATATATATATATATATCTATATATATATATAATATATATATATATATATATATATACTTTTTAGTAAAAAAAACGAAACTCATACCGTCGTCATGAATTCGAGTGAGTGTCCAAAACTGACCGTTCTAGCGGGTATTCCACGTAGAGGACCGTCAATAGATGGCACAAGGCGATAAATCGCCCCAACTTTGAAGTGCTGTCAGTCTTAACGTTGTGGAGGTCAGTATTTCTGATAATGTCTGGCGGACACTCCCTTCTCTCTTCATTATATAATAATAAGTCGATCGGCTTGCCAGATAGCGATCTCGGGGGCCCCTTGAACCTTCACCTCAATAGAGCGAAGGAAAGAATGTTAGAATGTTGCACTGGCATACTTGCGGCTGTTTTGAACGCCCCACGTCAGAAAGTGTTCCAGATAGGCCAACCGAACGACTTCCTTTCTTCTGCTTGTCGGCTGCCCAGTCCTGGAAAGTGAAGGTTATGGAAGCCTCCTGACGTCAGCGAAGGTTTTTTTTTTCTTTTTTCTTTTTTAAGACTGACGTC
>NC_087221.1:46651488-46656488 GCF_015104395.2 Macrobrachium nipponense
TTTTGTGGGTTTCTTTTTCAATAATCACGAATATTAGAAAAAGAGAATATAGAAGATGGAAGAAGAGAGAGAGACACAAAGCAGGTTTAGACAAAATACAGTAAACTGTTGTTTCAGCAACAATTATATAAACATCAGTCGTTGAGCCTTCCCTGTCAGTATATCCTTCGTTTGTATATAATCGTTTAAAAAAAAATTATTTCCTTTAAGGATAAAAAAAATTATTTTCTTTTTTACTGTTGTGTCGTTTTAAGAATATTTTTAAAATCGTTTAAGGATAAAATAAATTATTTTTCCACTGTTGTGGTTTAACGATTATTATTCGTGAATGAATTGCTTTTCATTCAATCATTATATATATTATATATATAATATATATCATATATATATATATATATATATATAGTATATATTTATTTATATAATCATATATATATATATATATATATATTATTATATACTATATATAATTTTATATATATATTATATGTATATGTAATATGTGTGTGTTGTGCATGTAGAAGATACCTTGCTTATTAAAGAAGTAACTATCCAGCCCAGAGCTATCACAAGAATCCTCGATAAGGCTCAAGCAATAGATCACATTATTTAACATTTGTCTGGCCTGAATGAGGCCAACGATCTGATAAGCATTGAAAGGATAGATAACCGCTGATAGGATCTGAGCCAAGTTAAGGGGAGAAAGTGAAGGATTAACATCATGGAAATGGGCGAGGACTCTTTTGGGTGACCAGGTGCCGATGTGGTTTCTTCAGGTGAAAGGGGCGGTGTTTTGGTGAGTTATGAAGTTTCGGCAGTTAAGTTGACTCTTGTTAGTTAATTGTATATTGTTTCGTGTTATTGCCGAGGAACGATCGGTTATATATCGTGAATATAAGTGAGAGAGAGACAGAGACAGAGACACACACACACACACACACACACACACAGAAATAGTAAATATGTGATTGTGTTCACGACGAACGGTAAAATGAATAATTTTTATTTTAGGTGCCACTGGAAGAATATATACACACACACACACACACACACACACACACCTACACTCACACCCACACACACACACACACATACACACACACACACACACACACACACACACATATATATATTATATATATATATATATATATATATATATATTATAATATAGTATGTGATATATATATATATATATAATATATATAATAATAAAGAACACGTTCACATTCTCTGTATCTCCTTCGTCAACTCCTTATATTCCAAAGACATATATATATATATATATATATATATATATATATATATATATATATATATATATATATATATATATATAAAACATTTCCAGTACCTGGAGGGGCAACACACATATATTCATTTAAGACTCACCGCTCTCCCCTAAGCAGTTGCTTAGGAACTGCTTAGGGTTACCAGGTATTGTTAGAGTAATAAGGGAGGAAGATTTGAGAAACCTCTCCTTTCTCGTGCGTGAGTTGGACATTAAGCGTCTATATTGCTTCGTATTGTAATGTGACTTCAGTTTAAAAGTCGTTAAATTTCAGTGAGAAAGTCCCGTGCATAGTAGAACACTGTGGGAAAGTTATATGTTTAGGATATGGACTTCCCTTTTATTACTTGATCTCAAGACTGCCGCAGCTTGGTCGATGGAAAATATTATGTTGCAAAAGGAGTCATTGAAGCAAATAGTCTGGGCAATATCTATATATATGTGTGTGTGTATGTATGGATGTATACACCATAAAAATATATACATACACACACACACACACACACACAACACACACATATATATATAGTATATATATATATATATATATATATATATATATATATATATATTTATATGTGTATGTGTGCCAACCTTTATAAATATGCATATAACAGTATATATAATTAAAATTAAAAATTACCTATATCAATGATAAAATATATATATATATATAAATATTATATAATATATTACATAGATACATTTATTTTTATCTATATATAATTAAAAATCCTTTCTAGTTCCTACTGCTTTAAAAAGCAACATTTTTGAAAAAAACATCCCCATATTATCGTTCATTCGCCCCCCTTCTGGGATCGAACTTGGGGCTTATCCGTTGTGACCCGGTGCTGTTTGTCACTCCCCATCGTGGACCAGAGAGAGAGAGAGAGAGAGAGAGAGAGAGAGAGAGAAATTGGTCCAGTGTGTGTGTGTGTGTGTGTGTGTGTAGGGGAAGGGGGCGGGGGCGGATTTGAAATACCAACATAGCCTCTGGATGTCATAAATTGTCTTGACTGATGATTTCCAAAGCACCGGGAACCATCAGTACCCAAAGACCCGTCTTTAATGAATCAGTCATTTTCATCATTCTGATGTGACAGGAGAGAGTTGGGAAAGAGACGTGCTGCTGTTATTAACTGCTTTGTCAGGTCTTAGGGAGGAATTCAAAAGAACATTATATCAATACGTTGTACGAAATTGATTAGATTTTAAAATGCATTCAGAAGTAGAGAGGTGTAGCAATAAATAGAAAGTGTCCAGACCTCTTGTTAAATACAAAGCTTTAACACTGCGTCTCCCGAAGGCGAGAGTCGGTCGTGATTGAAGCCATTCGCCAAAGGGCACCGTCGAGCGCGATTATTTTTGAGCGAAATAATTACTTTCGCCGAATTGCCCAGCGATTCGAAAGGCGACTGACTGCTTGACGTATTTATGCGCCAGCCCATTAACACGTATCATTACGGGAGAAACGTGTTATAAAGAGATTAGTTCGCTTTTGTAGACGATAACCTGAGTTAATGTCGGGAGCAATAAAGGCGTGTTTCTGTTCACTGTCTGCTTAATCAGTTTCGCGTTCATTTGGGATATAACGGCGTTGGTAAATGCCTTTTGAAATATTCCCCGTGTCGAATGCACCCAGTCTCTCATCGTAACCTGGATTTTCTGAAGGGTTACCAAGGGTAGTTTGTTCCTAGTCGCTCAAGTTACTATTTCCTTATATATCTGGATGATTGCAAAGTGGAATTCCATTTTGCTGTTTAAGTTCTCAGACCATGAAGCTTAAGCGATGCCATAATCTTTAGGCGTTGTAAAGAATTCAAAAGTATAATTTTGTCATTATCATCAGACGGTTATACCTTAATTTACACTCGAAGATGCTGGTAATTCTTAGAGAAATGCTTCTTACTTAACTCGTGTTTCTTTTGATTTTTGCTCTTTCAACATTTTTCTTTAAGCATCGATTCTAAATTTGGTTCTAAAATTTTCAGGTATGTTAGTGAGGCCTGTATGAAAAGAGAGATAAGAAATATAGATTAATACCCTAGCATTGTTCTCTCTCTCTCTCTCTCTCTCCTTTTTTTTCGATTTGGTCTGGACTTCGCAGCCTCTTCGCAGCCTCTTGCTTGGTGTGAATACGCTTTCGATAAATTGGGTTATTTGATGTAATTCCCTCCTCTGACAGATAAGGATTGCAGTTCGGGCTTTGTTATAGATTTTTTTGTGGAGGGTTGTCAAGACGTTTATTGCTACCCCACTTTTAAGAGCGAAATAGAGCATTCCTGTATATTTTTACTCCATGACAAGGGCATTCACTCTCATTACAAAGCGAGTTCACCGTCATCATTTTTCTTCTTCAAAGAATTTTTTTTTTTTTTTTTTTTTGGGGGGGGGGGAATTCCTCATGGAAGCTGGTTTTCAGCTCGCTCATATCACTTTCCAGCCGAATTTTTGCCGTTTTATTCTTTTCCTGAAGCCAAATAGTGCGTGGAAATATGAACCATATAAGATTACAGTTTATATCCATGTTTGCATTCTTAAAGTCTCGAGCGATAGATCCCAGACACTTCTGATAATTATTAAGCATCGCGGCAAACAATTAACATGCAGCGAATGCCCGTCCAGTCTGAGGTTTGCCAGACTTTCTCGTCGTCATGCCATCCTGGAACGAACCTTTAATGCCTTTGCACTCGGATTTTCCCCTCTTATTAAGGGCGTTCGCCAGGAAATAAGAACGCCAATTACCACTTCCATCCAGCGATTAACTAACGTCCGAGCTGCTTCCAAAGAGACTGTTCGCACTTAACTATCGGCCATTAGGAACCGGCGAACGAGGGGCTGGAACATCAGCGAATGAGTCGCCATCACGCCATAGGGACGACTCCCGATTGCAATCGCGTAACGCCGAAGTAAGTCATTGACGAATCGACCTGATCGCGCTTTCTTTTCGGGCGCTGGAAACGATGGTATCCAGTGGGCGTGGGCATGGGCGTGGGCATGGGCGTGGGCGTGAAGATACTAGAGGACTCCAGCTTTCAACTCGGGTCTCGTTGGGCTTCTTGTGATCTTCCGATGTAAAACTTATTCTACGTTCTTAGCTGCTGGTGGGGCATTAAAGCTACTTTGTTTCCAGTAGTTCCCTGTCATGAAGCTGCTTGCTGGTGCTACTAAGGCTCCAAAATATCCAAGAATTTGCAGTAAAACTGTAAAGGTTTCAATTGAAGCTCAGGAGGCACCTTTGGACAGCTGGAAGAGTTTGTGGTGCGGGAAGGAGGAATTGAGGCGAGGGACTAGGGGTGGGGGGGGCGGTTAGAAGCAAGCAGTAGTGGCAGTGAAGGAGATGGAAGAGAGAGGGGGGGGGGTGCTGTGGGTGGGGCACCACCACGCCTTCTCATCTGCCCTGAGTCATCGAAATTTATAAGATTTGCAACGCCTCCTCTCTCGAGGGGCGGGCTTGGTTATCTCTGGACGGCATCCTCCCAACTATTTTTTGGGGAGGGGGGGCGGGCACTGAGGGATTTTCACGCGTTAAGATTTCTATCTGAAAGCTGGGAGTCGTAAGAAATCTAATGGTAGGGAGGCAGGCGTTAGTAGCCGGGGCCTTAACCCAAAACCTTCCAGCGATTTTTTTAGCTCAAGACCCTCGGATCTTAGCCCAAAACCTTGGGGTCCTTAGGCCAAGAACTTCGGATCTTAGCCCTGCCGGGTC
>NC_087221.1:46661488-46693988 GCF_015104395.2 Macrobrachium nipponense
CATAAGTTTCTCATTTTGGGGTTAGACCCTGCTCTCTTTAATCCAACCCCCCCCCCCAACCCCCCTCTCTTCTCCCAATCCCCTGCCGCCTCCCCCAACTCTCCTGACCTCCTAGAGCAATCGTTACTTCAAGCATTTTACCGAAAAAGCTTTCATTCGCCTTTCTTTTGGTTATTTCAGTAGACTTAGTAAACTCTCTCTCTCTCTCTCTCTCTCTCTCTCTCTCTCTCTCCTCCAACCTATCGCCTTTATGCTTTGCATATTGCATTTCGGTTATATCAGCAGACGTATACTTTCAATGTCGACGCTCTCTCTCTCTCTCTCTCTCTCTCTCTCTCTCTCTCTCCTTATGCTTTGCATATTGTGCCGTAACAGGATGCTCTGTAAAGTTGATCTTGATTGATCTTGACAGCTTGTTCTTATTCATATGTGAATATTATACTCATTAATCTGTAATTGGTTCCTGCTTCTGTTTTCGAATGTTTCCTTTACTACCATTAAATAATATTTTTATGCAAGGTATTTTATATGATAGAAATTTGCTATTAAATAATATTTGTATGCAAGGTATTTTATATGATAGAAATTTGCTATTAAATGTTTATTATTAAGTTGTATGTTCTGTTTTTTTTGTAAGTGCGATCTCAGGACCTGGTTATTGTTGCTAAACTACGCAGCCTTAAGAGTAAATAAACAGAAGTCTTTAACCTACTATACGTTCGGTAACTGATATCTGAGACGTTCATTTTGTCGCGGAACACAACATAATGTGATTTATGCTGGTTTGTTTTGGGTCCCCTATTCCTCCGTTTATCTTTATGCTAATAGACTTTTTTTGTCTCCTTTTTTTTTTTAACGTCCGACACGCAGTGTAGTCTTAATGAAGCGGAAGATAAATTCCTATTCAGTTTCATTATTATCATTATATGAACGTCCCCCCGTCTGACCAGGAGCTTGACCTACATTCAGTAGCCATTTTGGATTAAGGCTGCGCCGTGTCCCAGGTCGTTAGTTATTCGGTACACGGCCGGGAGGGATATCTTGGTTGTGCAGCTTGTCCAGTTTTACGCTGACCGTTGTTCTGGAAGGTATGGATGTATTTGGAAGGAGAAATTTATCAGTTTTACTTTTGTTTCCTCGCTTGTATTAACAGCACATGTAAAATAAAGGGAAAAAAAAGACAATGCATTTGCAATTAGTAAATTCCTCTCCTTTATTAACATGTAAAAAGACAAAGAAAATACATGTGCAATAAACTAGTTGATTCCTCTCTCTTATTGACAGCGCATGTAAAAAACAAAATAAATACATGTGGGCAACTAACTATCCAAATTTTCTTTTTTCTTTTTTTTCGACCAGCACATGTAAAAAAAAAAAAACACTTTTATTTTAAAGTAGCAAACTTCCTCCTTTTTTTTTGTTTTTTTTTTTTTTTTTTTTTTTTTTAGTTGACAACACAAGTAAAGAGCAAAGAAAACATTTACTTAATAAACTGTCGACATCCCTTTGGTTCTCATAATACACAGATATTACAAGTGTCTTGTAAATCACAAAGTATTAAATTTTCAAGCAAAAGCACTTTGCCTAACGTAGTTATTTAAGTATAATATGCCAAACCCTCCCGTGTGTAAACAGTCCCTGTGAAGACATACGAAAGAAAAAGAAAATTAACTCAAAAATAAAAATCTTATATTAAATTTGAATTCGCCAAATTGCCGATGATTTATCTACACAGACGAGCAACTGTGATCATCGCAGATCACCTTATCCTTTGGAGTCGAGCCGGATCAGTAATTGTATGCAAATGAGCCGTTAAAAGACATTATTTAATCATGCTTAATCGGACTGAACGGCTTCAGCACTTAATATTTAAAGCACTGAATTTATTTTAGATTAGGGATGATCGTACTGAGGAAAGTTAGTTATTGAGAGAGCATAAGGCTTTTATTTCTCTGATTATTTTGACTTGAGTATGCGTGTGTGTGTGTGTGTGTGTGTGCGTGTGTGTGCGTATAAAACAAGAAAATTTGGTATGATCCTGAATTATCTCAAATTACAAGTAAGTTCTCTTTTGCCAAAGTAATTATTTCTGTTCGCATTTCCTGTATAGTGTTGATAAATATGGAAGTAGTGATCCAATCTTTATTCATTTTTATTCCTTTGGAGTTCAGTGTCTTGAGTACATTCATACATAATATATATAGATACATCATCCATACATACATACATAACATACATATATATATATATATATAATATATATATATATATACATATATATATTTACATATATATATATATAGATATATAATATATATATATATATATATATATATATATATATATATATATGCATGATATACATATATATATATAGCTATATTATTATATATATAATATATATATATATATATATATATATATATATATATATACATATATATTTTAAAGACAACCTTGACAAATCACAAGCTTGCTTGTTTGTGAATACGAATGTTAAACTGCTTGCAAATTATACATGTGAAGCTTTCGCCTTTGATCAAAGATATTTGGAAAATAATTTTCAGGCTTGCTGTTTTTTCAGAGATGTCATTTCTTACTGGAAACTGACTCAGTTTTAATTTAATCCCAGAGCCTTGAAATATTAGTCTAATTAAAAAAAAAAAAAAGCTAAGTTACTATCTCCCACAGACTCGGCTCAAGCCGTGATAGATTAAAAAAAAAAGATGCAGCTTACCATTTTTAAATTTCAAACTAAATTCAATTCAGAAGACCATGTGATATTTATGAATTTTTATACCCTCGTCAACTCACAGAAAAAATAGAACGAGCGAAGAAACACCTGAAAATCTTTAGACGTCTCAATTGCTTTCTGCTTTGTCATAATGTTTATCATTTATTTTTCCATTCACGGGAATCGTACAAATTCCAGTTAACAAACGGGAGCTAAGACGCATACAAATATCGTTTTCTTTCCACAACGTCGTTAAGGGCAAAGTACTCGCATATATTATGCAAATCGGACTGCGTATCCATCAAAATTTTGTTGACTCTCTCTTCTCTCTCTCTCTCTCTCTCTCTCTCTCTCTCTCTGCGCAAACTTTCGAGATATTGACGTGTTTATCTTAAACTTTTTTTTATATAGATTTTTTTTATTTCCTTGGTTTTATGTTTCTTATGAGCAAGTGCCAGCGTTTTCCTTATTTTTTAACTACCAGGTATTATCTCGTAATTATAAATAAAAGCCGAAATCGAGGAGGTATTTCTCTCTCTCTCTCTCTCTCTCTCTCTCTCTCTCTAATTATGCTTATGCTTAAATTTTCTTTGAACTACTAGTTAATAACATAAGTATAGATATATGCCGAAATAGAGAAGGTCCTCTCTCTTTTATCTCTCTCTCTATCTCTCTCTCTCTCTCTCTCTCTCTCCTCTAATTATTGCTTACGCTTAAATTTTCTTTTGAACTACTAGTTAATAACATAAGTATAGATATATGCCGAAATAGAGAAGGTTTTCTCTCTCTCTCTCTCTCTCTCTCTCTCTCTCTCTCTCTCTCTCTCTCCTCTCTCTCCTTCTAATTGTGTTTATGCTTAAATTTTCTTTGAACTACTAGTTAATAACATAAGTATAGATATATGCCGAAATAGAGAAGGTTCTTCTCTCTCTCTCTCTCTCTCTCTCTCTCTCTCTCTCTCTCTCTCTCTCTCTCTCTCTCTCTCATTCTAATTGTGTTTATGCTTGAATTTTCTTTGAACTACCAGTTTATAAAACCTCAAGTATAAATAGTAGTAGCCGAAATCGAGAATGTTTTTTTTTTTGATTTTTTCTAGTTTTTATTTTTCCTCCCTTCCCAGCGTTGCATGCCTGCACCTCCTCCTCCTCCTCCTCCTCTTCTTCCGAAAATCCAGCGTAAAATTAAGCGTGAAAAATAAAAGACTGAGGAAGACGAAGAGCCATCGCGTAGTGATATCGCGCGCCGCTGGACCGGATGGCTCCCCTGGGAGACCGTAATTAATTTTTGGATATAACTTTTCTCACACAACGTGGTAACCGAGATATGGGAGACTTTTATATCATACACTCCAAAAAGGACCTTCTCTTCTCCTCCTCCTCCTCCTCCTCCTCATCCTCCTCCTCCTTCCAGCCCTCGTGTCAATTACTCTGGAGTCATGAGCATCGTTTGAGAAAGAAAGAGGTCATGGGAGTTCCGCTTTTCCGGCATTGGAGGTTTCCGAGGCGCATGCGCTGTGTATGACTTCTCTGCTGTTTTTTAATATATTATATATTATATATATATATATTATAATATGATGTTATATACATATATAATTATATTAAATATATATATATATATATAATATGAGTCACGATAAAATGGCCGAAATTGTTTTGTCAGGTAGTTTTTTTCGGCACCTTTTTTTATTTCCTTTTTTTTTTGCCTTCGTTGATGAAGACCTCATACGTCTTCCTTTCTGTTACATGTAATGTTTCCCGATTTTTTTTCTTATGTTTCTCTCTTCTCTTTTTTTTTATCGTTTTCATGCATGTTGAATGTGGAAAAACACCTCTGGAAAATTCTATTATAAAAGCAAGTCTGAAAATGGAAGCTGTGGAGATTTCGCAGTTCATGGTACTCGAAATCATTCACCGACAGTGCCTGAGATTCATTCTGCATGGTGTGTATCCACGTTATTTCGTGTGATTTTCAACCTGTGTCATATTTTTGCATTATTTCCAAATGCTGCAACTCCTCTAATTTCGATGTTAAGGCAAGCATAAATCAAAATTTTTAATTCACTTTAGAGACATGGTCATTTGCCTTACTTATAGAAAATCATTCATTTTAGTAAAAAAAAATTACTTATAAATATATAGAAAAATTGCTCGAAGGTAAAATTCATATACATAATCTGATTCTGATTTTTTTTTTATATAAAATGAGTGAATTTCTTTAGACATGAATGAATTTAGTTAGACATAAAACGTCTTACTAAACAGCATAAAGAAACCTGTATTGCGCAAATCTTTTCTTTAGCATCTTTTCACAATATTGACATTATTTTTATATTTACACATTTTCATAGTTACAACTTTATCCTTAAAATAATCTTTTGAATTTTACAAAACATTTTTATATTCCTTAACATTTTTTGTACACTTTCAATGTACTCTTTTGTAAAACAAAAGTTTTGTCATTCTATTTTTGGATGAAAATACCTTTTCACTTTTATATCGTCAGTGTTCTTTTGGGCGAAATGCAACATGAACAGATAAATCAAAGCTTATTTGCTATTTTTTGACTTCATGTGACTAATGCGCGAGTGATGGTGTTAACGCCAGTTACATACGTATATATCTATGATCGTTGCCGACGACAGTAATCTTACCTGATATCAAATCTGGTTCACCGTTGAGACTGCAAAGAAAAATAGAATTCTTGACTTTTGACTTTCGTTTCATAGAAATATGTGCATTATGCTTACACTTTTCGAATGTAATAAGTTTAAAGCGTTTGTAATCGTTTTTGTCGATACGTGTGAATTGTTATAGACAGTTTTACACTCAATGTGGGTTTTATATTCATTGTGGTTGATAAAGCATTCGCCCTTTGTAACTTCTTTCATTAGTATTATATTTTATTATATTGTAACTTCTTTGATATATATTATATTTTCTTGTATTGTAACTTCTTGGATTTATATTATATTTTATTATATTTCGTGATAATTTTTTTCTGTACCATTGGTACAAATTTATAAATTGAAATGTGACTGAAGTTATTTTTCTTAGCATACTTTGTCGTAAGCTGACCTCAAATAACTGTTAATAATGTTATGAAAAATTTATTTTTCCACTATCATTCTCACAACGTATGTACAGCAAATGTAATATTAATTTATAAATTATCAATAAACCTTTATTAATTTATAGTTTATAGCTGTCTCCAACAATAGAGCAAAGGGAAAAAAAAGTCATGAGGTATGTGTAATTCATTCATACAATCATTCACATCACGTGACAAGTAGCAAGGCTTACAATGAAAGCAACTTATTGTGTTTACATTTGGAATATAAGAATATGAATAATACACAGCTAAAATAAGATACATGTAATGTATTAGATAGTTAATAATTTAAACTTAATTTACTTACAGTTTTATATATTTATTTATTGATTTTTTTATTTATATTTTTTTTCTTTTCCAATTACTGATCTCTTCTTTCTGTATATCCTTTTACCTTCTGTTACGTCTTTCGATCGAACATCTTATATTATATGGAAGTTTGAATTTCAAGTCAATGGCCCCTGTGGTTGTTGGCTTGTTCCATATGAATAGGTGTCATTTCCTAACATTATTTTTAATAAAACTTATTATTATTTATTATTATTATTATTATTATTATTATTATTATTCTTATTATTATTATTATTATTATTATTATTATTATTATTTTTATTTATTATTATTATTATTATTATTATTATTATTATTATTATTATACTATAATAACTAATAAAAAAAAAAATAATAAAGCATGTTTTTATTAAAAATAATGGCAGAATTCACAGAATTAATCTATACAAAATTCTTTCAATTCTCCTGACGATTTGTCTTTCTGGCACGCTGGTATTGACAAATCATGAGGAGAATTGAAAGAATTTTGTATAAAATCCATTCTGTGAATTCTGCCATTATTTTTAATAATACTTGTTTGAAAGAAGTCTGTTCCCAACATACACTAATAATAATAATAATAATAATAATAATAATAATAATAATAATTTAATAATAATAATAATAATGTCTTCTCCACTTTTTCAAAGAACACCTTTTCCGGGAAGCCGTCAGACCCACCAGTTGTGGAGAAAACCCACGCTGACGGAATACACGTATCCTGTTGTGATGCCCCCACCCCCCGGGTGGGGTAGGGGGATCATGGGAACGAGGGAATGACCCAGCTGGGGGGGAGGGGGTTGTAGACGCCCTCCCCTGGCGAAAAGGGCCTCATTAACAGCCTCATTAGGGAGGCGCAGTGGATGCTCAGGCGTCTATAACCGCAGTCGCATAATTCATTCGTAGCGAAAGAGTAACGCAACTTTACGGCAGAAATGTGGAAGTTCTGACAGATTGCCTTAATTACGGCGGTGACTTGGCACCATTGGCAGTCAGTCAGGTGGCCTGATCAAGATTAATATGTGACGTATTACAGAGTCTTTCTCCTCATTATATACCGTGGGGATAATACGTCCCTCTGTCCGTCTGTCTGTCTATCTATCTACCTACCTATCATATTGCCAATAGAAGAACAGATAAAAGTTTATTGCGATAATACATCAAGATTAATTTGTGACGTATCACAGCGTCTCTCTCCTCATTATATACCGTGGGGATAATACGTCCCTCTGTCTGTCTGTCTCTCTATCTATCTATCTATCTATCTATCTATCTATCCATCTAGCTATCTATCTATCTATTTATCATATTGCCGATAGAAGAACAGTCAAAAGTTTATTGCGATAATACGTCTACTTTCGATCTATAATCTATCGTTTTACCAAAAACCGAAGAAACTACGGAATATTACAAAGATCGCTTCTGGATAAAAGGTAGTGCCATTAAAGTTTTCATCGAGTGTAAATATACCTTTTTGTGTTGGGGGGGGGGGGGGGGGGGGGGGAGGATGTTGGGGTATTGGGGTATCTGTGACATGTGCTTGCAGCTTCGAAGTTAGAGCCTTTATTTTTTTGTTCCCATGTTACAAAACTATTCAGTTTTAGAGTTCAACTTTCTGTTATGTTCCTTCGTCTGTTTATATATTTGTAGAATGGTAATTGCATAATATTTTTGAGTATAGGATAACATATAGCAGGAATAAGGATTGCCAAGAATACACCTTCATTTTGGGGCTGCTGATGACTGATTCTAGAATGTTTTTATAATCATATGATGGTCTCATTGATTTGGTAGATGAGTAAGCCAATCATTTTGTAATAGTAAATAATCAAACTCTCTCTCTCTCTCTCTCTCTCTCTCTCTCTCTCTCTCAAATCCGTGAACATGTATAGACACACTTGTAATTAATTGTTTTTCATATTGCATATATACCTCTCTCTCTCTCTCTCTCTCTCTCTCTCTCTCTCTCTCTCTCTCTCTCTCTCTCAAACCTACATACACACTACACACATTTATAATTAAGTGTTCATTTTCGATATATAGTTTCTCTCTCTCAAACCTACATACACACACCTACATGCACACACTTGCAATTAAGTGTTCATTTTCCATATAAAGTTTTTTTTTTCTCTCTCTCTCTCTCTCTCTCTCTCTCTCTCTCTCTCTCGTAATTAATTGTTCATTTTCCATATAGAGTTATCGCGCGGCGCGATCTCCGCATGCCCTCATGAATACACAAACGCAAACTACAATGCCCATCTATAATTTTCCTCGTAAAAGTTAATGCCACGTGAAAGCTAGTAGTATATACCTTCGCCGAGAGAGAAACCACCTTCATCTTTTTTATTTTTTTTTTATTTTTAGCTGATTATATCAGCGCCAGATAGTGGGAATTCAGGGTGTTGCTTTAATCGGGTAAGCATAAGGATCAAGCAATAAAGGCAAAAGTAGAATATTGTTAGCACGCGCAACGGGAATGTTTTGACGTAGGTAAATTACGGAAAATATTTTGTTGTTGTTACTGGGGAAATCATATTATGAAGTCTTTTTTATTATATAAATATTATATATATATATATGTTATATATAATAATATATATATATTAATATATATATATTATATAATTTATATATTATATATTAATTAATATATATATAACGTAATATAAATAATTAGAAAACAGAACAAATTGAATTAGTTTCTTTCCATAATGACAATGTGTGGTTCGTAGGTAAAAAAAAAAATTGAATTAATTTTTTTTTAATATGATTGAATATATGTCTCGTAAATCCCTAATTTTTAACGCTTACGTCGCGGATAGTTTGATTTTCGTACAATGTAGGAGGCAAGAAAATTACAAAATTGTACTAAAACTGCATAGTTATAAGAGTTTACTCATGTACTATGTCCACAAAAGATTCCAGTAAGTACTCGTTTCTCAATACGTTTCAGAATGACGGCGAAAACTAGCTAGTAAAGTAGCTTTCTTTTCACTTGTATCCGTAACATTTTAGCAGAACTGATGAGACACAATATCTATAATTCAGAAAGTCTCTTCAAATAACCTCGTTCCATTTCGGCAGAAATTTCGAGACACAATATCTGCACTTCAAAAACATTCATTAAATGCGAAAGTTTATACAATCGTCTTTACCCTTGCGCTCTTCATTTTACGTTTCATTATAAGTTTTTGCTCTGAAGCGTAAATATAAATGTACTGTTTTTTTGTTTTGTTTTTTTACATTCTATCGTTGTGTGAGGTATATACTGCAATTCGTCCGCGGTCTTCTTTTTTTTTATCTAAGTCAATGTCTTTTAGATCCCGCGTTTGTGAAGAAGAACGAAATCGTGTTCTGGAGGTCATAATTGAGTTCGTCATTGCTGTATTTCTGTGGAGACGAAAGGAAATGTATTACCAATTTATCCATCTCAAGCGAATCAAAGACGTCCTTGCGTCAGTGATTGGGGTCAACGCTCATTATGAAAGGAAATATGTTACGAATTTTTATATCTTAAGATTTTTCTTTCAACAATTATTTATCGGTTTTCGCGTTCATGATTAGAACTGTAATGAATCAGACGTAGAAATCTTTTAAACTATTTGACCTTAGTATGCTCCCGTAACGTCAGGCCGCTTCAAGTTTCTTTGGAAGTCAATACCTTTGAAAATACAGAACATTATATGACAGACAATATATTTGAAAACACGGAACATTATATGTGTATTTAATTTTTTCTATCCACGCGAGAACTGCTTTCCTATTTCATCATAGAGTCTGTGGGATCCTGATGCTAGCTAGCTAGCTAGCTAGCGAGAGAGAGAGAGAGAGAGAGAGAGAGAGAGAGAGAGAGAGGTGTAGGGAAACACAAAAGGATATGCAAAACCGCAGTACTTGCGTCGCCTCATTCTGGCCACTATTACGAATTTGTACAAGACTCGCCTGCGCTAAGTTACAAGCGCTCGCCAGTTGAAAACTTGATACCTGATGGCCATTATCAAGTTTTGACGCACACTGCTTAGGAAATACTTCATACGAACACCAGTGGTGGCCTATTACTGATATTCGCCGCAACAACATTGAATAAAGTCTTCTCGTGATCTTTGTCCCTGTGCGCTGTGCTACGTTGGAAATATGCATAAATATTCCCCAATGGACGAGGCAGTCGAAATCGCTTGCATTTTAGTGCTTGGCATAATACGGATAAAATTTGCAGGCATTAGCATGCCAATGGATTGCAGAGTGTTTTTTTTATTTATATAAATATCTGGCTGGGGGTTGGAGAGGGGTGGGGTTGGTGAGGAAGAGGATTAGGGGGAAGGAGGGAGTCGAGCATTTAGGAAGGGAAGCACACCAACACTTAACTGAGATATCATTAGAAAATGCCATTAAGCAGAACTACGCCGTCAATGCCGTGGCCCAGTGATTTTAATTGGCAGTGAAACGGCTCTTCATTACGATGGAAAAACTTGCTTGCAAAGGAGTATTAATATTAAGAGGTGGACTCCGGAGATCCCTCATTGGAGGAGAAGCAATATCCACTCTCCCGAGGGCGGACGGTGGACGGCGGTGGTGGTGGCTAGCGGCTTCGCTCTTTCTCGAGACATAATCCTGGCATACGAGAAATTTATTCGCCCTAGCAGAGTTCGACAGAGCAGCCCTTTCGAGCTCTGTCGTGTCATCGATCCGTGAAATTGTTTACGTTTACCGTAATTCGGTTAAGAGTTGTTTTTATGTATTTGTTCGTTGTAAATACGCGGCCGTGTGGGCGCTGTTGTTTAACGAGGACATACGATCAACGATAGTTAGTCAAATGAATAAATAAATAAATGAGCAGATAAATGAATAAAGACATGCGCAGATAGAGAGACATAATGCCCCCCCCCCCCCCTACCCCCCCCCCCCCCCCACTTGCAGGTTTAAGTGGCGTTAAAGAATCAGGAAGTCTTATTGAAAGATTGATACTTAGATCACTATCTTAGAATTTAAATGTGTGTGTTTAAGCAATATATATATATATATATATATGATATATATATATATATCTATATATATATATATATATATTATATATATATATATATTATATTATATATATATATACACACATACTATATACGTATGATTAAGAAAACCACGTCCAGTTCCTTCTAGAATTCATACGAAGTGATTAATTCGTTTGTATGTCCGCTCTGTTCTACTTGAAAGGTGGTACCAGACGTGTAAATTCTAAGCTTTTATCGTCCTGAAAAGAAAATGATTGTGTTTTCCCGTGCTTTTCCATGAGGGACAGTCATTGGAAGGTGTCCATATTCAAATCAATATTCGTCCAGTTTCCGAAAATCATTCCTCGGGAATGACGGAGACTACGCAAATGGCATCCATGTTTAGCATCACGAAAAATAAAAATTAAAAAAATTAAGAAACAATACTTGACGACAAAGAAAGAGAAAGTTGATACCTCTGTAACAAACACCACCAAACGTTGACATATATAGGCCATCCTAACCTTTGAGAAGTAGATTTGTTTATGCAGACAAGTATGTGGGTCTTCTCGATTAAAGAAAATGGGAAAGTGTTCATCCGTAAAACTCAGGGCGCGTAGGTCTTAGACAAGACAACCTATAGACCATCGGGATTTATATGCATTCTCCCTATCTTTCCAGAAGGTCACCTGCCACCTACGATTGCCCTGCGGGATAAAGTAGAGACTTTATCGCTTGTACTTTATCTAGTCATGAGTTTACATTAATCGGGTTTTCTCTCTCTCTCTCTCTCTCTCTCTCTCTCTTCTCTCTTCTCTCTCTCTCTCGTGCGATACGTGGAAAGCGTATTAGCTATACGGAATTTGATAAGAGCGCCAGTTTGCTTTACATTAAGTAAGGATATTTACGATTTTAGCTGCTGAAGAACTATTTTCTAAGTAACTGATATTGCAGGCAACGCAGTGTCAACATAACAGAGGCTGGTATTTTCGTGAAATCACTTGGGTCCATATTTCCAGCTTAATTACACTAAAACGCTTGAATTGCACGTGAGACGTATAATTCCCCGTATTAAATCGATGTTACCTACGTCTTTAGCTCGTATTACGTCACGGCGTTATTTCGGTAAAAACCGTATTCCGTTACCCGATGAGAAATGAATGCATTCTCTCTCCTACGGGCTGCTCTATGAGCAAGAGCCCGTGCTGGCATAAGGCCAGCTTAATCTAAAACAACAAGCATTCCCCGGTCTTATTTTCGTTTACACCCAAACCACGCCACAACGTCCGGGCTCACGCCCATCTCCGAACAGCCAATCCCTTTTACCGCGCCCCCCACCCGACCCCCTCCTTCATTTAATGGGTGTCTTCCCCCTACCCCTATTCAAACTCTCCTTCTTCTTCTTCTTCTTCTTCTGGAGATCTCTCGGGGCGTGGACCATTATTCTGTTATCGAGGTGTTATCAAGCCCCCCTGCTGGTGAGCCACGGTACCACCTCTTGTATCATCTTGATTGAAACATTACTTTAGACAAAGTCTCCTCATCTTCCTCCTCCCTCCTCCTCCGCCTCCTCCTCCTCCTCATCTTCTTGATATCCCTCCGTAACCGCCCTCGCATATCCAGGACTCCCTCATCTTCTTGGACCTTATTATTAATCCCTGGCCTGATGTGCGTTATGGGTCTAAATAGAAATGAGGTCCTAGACCTCACACCTCGATCCCTGAAAATGGGGCTGGACCGAATTTCACTTCGACTAAAAGTTGTTGTGGGGGGCCGGGGGGGGGGGGGGGGGGGGGTTGAAAGAGCAATTGCTCCGTCGTTTGGGATATTGGATCCTCTCTCTCTCTCTCTCTCTCTCTCTCTCTCTCTCTCTCATACAAACACAACTATAGTCATTATCATATACTGTCTTAGTGGTTTATTAGTAAAAAATTACAAGGACACCTCTCTCTCTCTCTCTCTCTCTCTCTCTCTCTCTCTCTCTCTCTCTCTCTCTCTCTCTCTTGATGTAGGTGTTCTCAATGCTCTGACAACTGATTGACTTGAAAACTTATTTTAATAAATCTATCTCTCTCTCTCTCTCTCTCTCTCTCTCTCTCTCTCTCTCTCTCTCTGTGTGTGTGTGTGTGTGTGTGTGTGTGTGACATTCTGGCTACTTTAAAACAGTTTTATACAAATCTGTCATTTCAATCCAAGAGTGAGTAGATTAAAAAAACTTTTTTTCTAAAATCATTTTAATAGATTCTTCTAAATACTAGAGAATCCGTAGAGGGGGGCTAGCGCCGTCAGTAGATCTCATGCGGTGCATTGTAGGCATCACTTAAGGTTCTTTGCAGCGTGCTTCGGGCCCTAGCTGCAACTACTTTCGTTCCTTTTACTGTGCCTCTGTGCATAGTGCAAATGCAAGGTTTTCCTCCTGTTACACCTTTCAAACCTTTTACTGCCCATTTCCATTTCAGCGCTGAATGACCTCATAGGTCCCAGTGCTTGGCCTTTAGTATAAATTCTATATATTAGATACCGAGATGCGTCCTTCTTGACTGAATTTTCTAAGACAGAAAATATCGGAAAATGAGCAAATACCCTTTTGAAGACGAAGGTCGGAATGGGCCCCGTTTAGCTCTATTTGACTAGCTTAAGAAGAGGGTTTAACTTCCACCCGAGTTGCCCCTTCAGTAAATATCTTCATTACGAGGAAAATCGTGTCATCTGGTCACGCTCCTGGAAAGGAGGAGGTCAGTTTATTGCCTCCTCATTGCCTCATCATCATAGATGCAAAGTGGAGTCAATGGCTCACAATCAGGGAGTTACTTGAAGTGGCGTACGACAGTGTTATCGTTTTTATCGAACTTAGTCATGAACGTATATTTTTCCGGTTATTGTGGTCTGTGTTGGGTATTGCTTATATCTGCTGAATTCTATAGTGATTGCGATATTTAAGTTGATTATGTATATATGTATATATATATAATAATATATATATATATATATATATAATATATAATGTGTGGTGTGTGTGTGTCTGTGTGTGTGTGTGTGTGGTGTTTAATATATATATAATATATATATAAATAAATAAATTTCCAAGCCATATTGAGATAAGATCGTCTTGTGAAAGTGGTGATAATCATATATATATATATATATATATATATATATATATAAATATATATATCTATACCTATATAATATATATATATATATAGGATATATATATATAGATATATTAGATAGATAGTAGATAGATAGATAGATAGATAGATAGATAGATAGATAGATAGATAATATATATATATATAGTATATATATATACATATATGTATATATGGAGAGAGAGAGAAGAGAGAGAGAGAGAGAGATCATCGTGGATCCATATCGCCATAATGAAAACCAGATTCATGATTTTTAAATCTTTCTATTGTTTTACTCGAAGCTTCGAAGCTCAAAGGTCTCGAGTGTAGCCATTGAGAATGAATTTTAACCACATTTACCTTTATACGATACCTCTTGGCAGCGTCTAATGACGTGATCACTAAAATTCATACCAGCTGTTTTTCCTGTGCCAATACTTGCCAATACTTATGGTACGGACGTCATATATTCTTAGTCAGCAGTAAAATGTTCACGGTGTTGTCCGCCTCGAGATATCTAGGAAATTGGAGTGGTAGTGCTTGAGGGGCCAGTTTTGATAGTTTTTTTTCATTTTTTATATATATTTTGCACACATACGACACAATGTGTATGTATGTATATATATATAAAAGGTAATAATGAATATATATATATATATATATATATATATATTATATATATAATATATATAATATATATGTGTGTGTGTGTGTGTGTGTGTGTGTGTGTGTGTGTGTATAGTATATATATTATATATATTAAATGTATGTTGTTTTATATATTAAATATATATATATATATATATATATATATATATATCTATATATATATATATATATATATATACATACATACCATATATATAAACTCCACATTGTTGTAATATTTAGCTGCAAGAAACATCCGGCTCTCTCGAGCAGCGAGAGTCAATAGTTACCAAGAGGTAAAGGAGAAGTCGAGTTTGATGGTTTGAGATGTGTGAAAACACTCGAGGTTTGTCTTAATACCCAATGAAGGAGTCACGTCTCTCAAATGAGTCCCCCTTTATGCGAGAAAGCACCCGTTTAATTTATCTGGCAAATTATTCAATATTTGCTCCTCAGAGGGTATATGTATATATTCCAGGTCCCTTCTCCTCCTCTTCCCCCCCTGACCAGGGTTCACAGAGGAGTCTTCACTTTTGTTTTGACGCTGTTGAGAATAATTTAAATCGTGAGGAAATGTCATTTCGTTGAAAGGAAAACCAGCTTAGCTACTCAATGGGAGATAATGCAAATGCTAACATCAGTCGTAATAATAGAAATATTGCAGCCTCACGATGTGAAATAAAAGAGGTGGTGTTCCCCGTTGACGAAGGAGAAAGGAAGTCATCAAGTAGATGCTTTCTGTGGACAGAGAAGAAAGGAATCGAGATGATGTTTTCTGTCGACAAAAAAAAGGTAGTCTTCAAATTGATTTTCTTTGTCGACAAAGAGAAAGGAATAGAGAAGATGTTCTCTGTCGACTAAGAGGAAAGGTAGTCATCAAAAGGATGTTGTCTGTCGACAGAAGAGAAAGACAGTCATGAAAATGATGTTTTCTGTCGACAAAGAAGAAAGGCATCAAGAAGATGTTTTCTGTCGACAGAGAAGAAAGGTATTCATCAAAAGGATGTTCTCTGTCGACAAAGAAGAAAGGAATCAAGATGTTTTCTGTCGACAGAGAAGAAAGGTATTCATCTAAAGGATGCTCTCTGTTGACAAAGGAGAATGGCAGTCATCAAAATGATGGTCTCTGTCGACAAAGCAGAAAGGCAGTCATCAAAAAGATTTTCTTTGTCGAAAAATAAGACGGTAACTCATCCAAAAGATGTTCTCTGTCGACAGAGAAGAAAGGTAATCATCATGGTAGTCTGAAATCTTTATTAAGCTAACATCATCAGACCATTCTTTGGGGTTTCGTGGGTCTTAGAAATAATGGACAGTCGCTTGCAATTTCCTAGACTCCAAACCAAGTGCGTCTCATTCCCTCGAAGGATTTTGGTATGGCAACCCTAGATAACTTCCAAATCCTAATGCTATCTTTCTATATATATTTATATATAAATATATAAATAAATAAATAAATAAATAAAATTAAATAAATAAATAAATAAATAGATATATATATATATATATATATATATTATATATATATGGTATATATAATAATAGAGAGAGAGAGAGAGAGAGAGAGAGAGAGAGAGAGAGAGAGAGAGAGAGAGAGAGAGAGAGAGTGTGAAACCTTGTGAATAAATAGCCGTCATCGGAAATAACTGCAGTAAAATTTTTGATAGGTCAAATCAGGTCAAATTCTCTCTCTCTCTCTCTCTCTCTCTCTCTCTCTCTCTCTCTCTCTCTCTCTCTCTCCTTGCTAACAACTCATTGTGGAAATCTTTTCTGCTGTGTTATTATCAGAAGGTGTTCGTAATTATGCATCAACGCTGTAATGATCGGAGGTGTTATCCTTAACACCATCGAGTAGCCCAAAGCTGCCCAAAGCTGATTCCCGATATTCCCAGGCAGAGAGGCCGAGTCATCGAAGTATCTGGCATATCCGTTTGCATTAGCATAAATTTTTCATAAATGCAACGGATGGTTATTGGAATCGTGTCTCGGGGTTGATAATTCCCCCCAAATCGACTTTCTGTAAGTTTTCTTTAGATGGGCGGCGGGTGTGGTGGTTTTCTCCTCTCAGGTGTGTGTGTGTGTGTGAGTGTCTGCGAAGTCAATCAAGCACCGCAAGCATGTGAGGATTATTAGCCCCGCCCCTCAATTGAAACCTTGCCTTTGCGTCCTCCATCCAAAATGCAATTGCTTTCTAAGAACGGTTAAGCTTTATGCTTGCAGTATGACTAGGCGCAAATTGAAATTCAAACATGCCTCGGATTAAAATTCAAACGTTTTGGATTAAAATGGATAGATCTGGAATTAAAACTTTCGACATATATCGAATTAAAATCTAACGATGCGTTCGTTAGAAGGAAAAATCTGTAGAAGGAAAAACTGGAAAATAAATCTGTTGAAGAAAAACAAAAAAAATGAATCTGTTGAAAAAAACAAAAGAAAGTCTTGTCAAAAAAATAAATCTGAAGAAGAAAGCAGGAAAACAAATCTGTAGAAAAATAAACACAGATAATGAATTTATTGAAGAAAAAACTAAAAAAGAATCTGTTAAAGAAGAAAACAGGAAAACAAATCTGTAGGATAAAAAACAGAAAATATATTTATTGAAGAAAAAACTAAAAAAAAAAGTCTGTTAAAGAAAAAAAAGAAAAACAAATCTGTAAAAAAAAATCTGTTCAAAGTACAAAAAAAACCTTGAAGAATGTCAACCAAAATTCCTTTGAAAAACTGAATCGCCTCATAAAAGCATTTATCCTTTTTCTCAGGAAATTACCGAAGGTGAACGTACCTTACCTTCGGCTGGGATATCATCAGCGAGTACTTACGATAATGTGACCTCGTTTAATCCCCGAATCGCCCACAACGCCCACCGTCTTTCGGACCCCGGCCACACTGGGCGAATGATCGTCAAAAGGGCTGCCTGCCACCCTCCATTAAGAGGGTTAGACGGGACGTGTCCAGTGTTCATAACACCGGCAGTATATTAGGTCTAAACAAAGAGTCCGAGGGAGGACCCATCAAGGAAGACTTCGGTTATCGAGGGCCCCATCCAAATTGCGCCGCTCGTCCTGGACCTCAGTCCTGCCGGGCCGCTCTTTTATAGTCCACGGGGCCCCGTGATAGTATTGTTGCGCCCGGAGAATCGAATGCGTTATATCGGGCTCCATTATTATTGAAGTTCCTCGGGCCGGCTCCACCTTCCTTTCTTTTGGAATTGTACTCGAAACTATACCGAGTTCCTTAACAGATCTGGAAGGAGTAACAACGACGTCTCGGAGCCTCTAAAAACACACAAGCAAGAAAGCCATCTTTCATTGGGAATTTTCGTACCAAGTATTTGAACTGTGTGCATCCTTTTCTATAAGCTAAAAGCATGACACACAAAGAGTACATCCTTTTATGTAAACTAAAAGCATGACATACTAAAAATACATCCTTTTATATTATAAACTAAAACCATGACGTACTAAGAATGCATCCTTTTATAAAAACTAAAAGCATGACATACTAAGAGTACATTCTTTTTATAAAATAAAAGCATGACATACTAAGAATAGATCCTTTTATATAAACTAAAAGCATGACATACTAAGAATACATCCTTTTATATAAACTAAAAACATGACATACTAAGAATAATATCCTTTTATATAAACTAAAAGCATGACATACTAAGAATACATCCTTTTATAATATAAACTAAAAGCATGACATACTAAGAATACATCCTTTTATATAAACTAAAAGCATGACATACTAAGAATACATCCTTTTATATTATAAACTAAAAGCATGACATACTAAGAATACATCCTTTTATATAAACTAAAAGCATGACATACTAAGAATACATCCTTTTATATTATAAATTAAAAGCATGACATACTAAGAAAACATCCTTTTATATAAACTAAAAGCATGAAATACTAAGAGTACATACTTTTATATTATAAACTAAAAGCATGACATACAAAGAGAACATCCTTTTACTGTTTTGTCTCTTCGATATTTCGATTAAGGGTCGAGAGTGATTACATAAACTAAAAGCACGACACACTAAAAATGATGGTTGACTTGCTGCTCTATACAATATTTTTCTAATGAGCTTTTTCATATTTCTATTAATGTCCGAGCATGATTGCATAAACGAAAAACATTTTGAGATAATCTTTTAAAGAGTGATTTGCTGGCGATAAAACGAAAGCTGAAGAGGTCACTAGGTATTATTACTAGCTTGATAAAAATACACCTGCCAATTCCTTTAGAAAGAAATTTCTCTGAGGGAACAGCCAGACCTTTCTAGCAATTCCTACAGAAGAAGAAAGTTCCAAAATCGTATCATGTCGGTCATGAACACATTTCTCAGGCCACTAACTGCAAACTATTTCTTTAACTCAGTCTTTCTCCAAACAAGGACACTGTGATTGTATCCAGGGCTTGTCGTACTGCAAAATTTACACAGAAAAGTTCGCCGATCACGGTTGCATGTGTCTCGTTCTCCAAACATCTGTTGCAACAGACAAATTAGACTTCTATCCTTTCAACAAAGAGAAGACTAGGAGATGCAGTAAAGCAAGTGCCTCTTAAAAACCCTTATGGAAGAAGCGCCTCAGTGGCGTGGTCGGTATGGTGTTGGCGTACCACCTCGGTGGCTGCGAGTTCGATTCTCTGACATTGCATTGAGGGGTTAGAGATGTGTATTTCTGGTAATAGAAGTTCACTCTCGGCGTTGTTCGGAAGTCACGTAAAGCCGTTGGCCCCGTTCCTGAATAACCACTGGTTCCATGCAACGTAAAAACACCATACAAACAAACAAAAACCCTTATGGAAGATTGTTTCCCTTTGTTTGCGACGATTCTGACAAATGAGCGTCCTAATGAGGCAGCTGAAGTAAAGTGGTATGGCAGACAGAGCAGAGGAGATTGCCTGTAGTGGTACTCGTTCTGAAAACACGAATAATTTTTTTTTTAACCAGTGACATTCCTGGTAGTGCAAAGTCCAGATGTCCATATCCTACCTCTTATTCCTTACCACACTTGAAGGTCAATTCTGAACAGGTTTTGTCTAAACCAACCACCCTAGGAATACCTTTGCCATTGTATATCGATCATAAAACGGTAAGTGATTTGGAACGCATACGTTACAGACGACAATTCTTCTCATAAGATACAGCCAGTTGAGGTAAACCTAATTACTATCCATATAAAGGCTTAGTGAATGATTCTGAATCAATATTTAGCGTCAAATGACTAAAAAAAATTTTTTTTTAATATTCAGTATCGGAAACTGAATTTTCTGTGGATATGCGCTACTGCATATAGAGTTCTCAGTCTTACGGATAAATAATTCGAACTTTTTTTAGTGGCTTTGTATTTTTGTTGGGAAGAGGTTCATTTGTTTTGCAATATTTACATTTCAGACATCAGATTTAGTTCCCAGGTACTTTCGACATTGTTCACTAGTGGGTTATGTTGGAGTCCATAAGTGTATATGATTTACATTGTCTACAGTAAAAATGGAAAGTACAAATAATGGCTTATCTGGAAGATTCTTTTGTGCAGTTTACAGATACGGTCGATTGATATTTATCTCTCTCTCTCTCTCTCTCTCTCTCTCTCTCTCACACACACACACACACACACACACACACACACACACACACAATTATAGCCATTATCATATGCTGTCATAATGCTTTATTATTACAAAATTATAAGGACACCTCTCTCTCTCTCTCTCTCTCTCTCTCTCTCTCTCTCTCTCTCTCTCTCTCTCTCTCTCTCCATATCATTAGAAAACCCAATGACTTTGGACGCATGAAGTTAGGCACTGGAAGTGATTCTACCGTTAGTTAAAAAGGAATGTAGCAAAAAAAAAAAAATGCATCATCAGGATGCAAAATCCTATTTAACTGCAACGGTGGAGTCGAAATGACATCGTAGAAAGTCCTTTAACGCCCTCGCAACAATACCCCATTTATCCCGCAACCGTGCCCTATACCCAGGCGCCGCTGTAGCTGCGGTTTTCATCGGAGTTCGAGGCGTGCAGGGGCACCGCTAAATGAAGGCGAAATGATCGACTTTTCCCATGTATGATCTCTTCATCAAGAGGGACCCCTGCCACGTCCTTAAAACCGTGGCTAAAAGCGAGCTATACCACAGGCTCCGTTAGGTCGAGAGTCGGGGAAACTCGCATTGCATTGACACCCTTATGCGGTTTCCCCTACCTTTGAACTATTCATAGAACGGAGCTTGCGAGAGAGAGTATCATACTTTTTTTTTTCCTCCCACTGCTTCTTAATAACTGGTCCTAAGAGTTCCGAAGTGCGTTAATGGACCATTAAGTCTTTTTATAGTATTGTTTCTCCAAAACCCGAAACTACTAATAACTCAAAGTTGAGAGGTTTAGGTCGCCATTAAAATGCCCTGATTAAGACCTCCCAAGGATGGAAATAAGCATCAATTAATTAGTTTAAGTGTCTGCTAATTTCCATAAAGGCGTCGGGTTTTGGGAGGATCGGCGGTGATTCCAAACGGTGGTTCCAAAAAAGGGAACGATTCCAAGTCTACGTCGCCCTGGCCGATACGGCTAGGATACGCTTCGAATTCACGACGGGCTACGTCTCGGCTTCCCCAAAGTATATAGGAAATGTTTGGCCTTCCCCAAAGTATATAGTAATGTTTGAACTTCCCCAGATTATATAGAAAATGTTTGGGCTTTCTCAACGCATATAAGAAGTATTTGGGATTCCCCAAAGATTCATAGAAAATGTTTGGTCTTCCCCCAAAGTATATAGGAAATGTTTGGGCTCTCCCAAAGTATATAGAAAATGTTTGGTCTTTCCCAAAGTATATAGAAAATGTTTGGGCTTCCCCAGATGGAAGTCGGCTGCTGGAATGGAACACACACACATACACACACACACACACACACACACACACACACACACACACAAACATTCCAGGAGCTTTTAATTATTTAATCGTTTTCTACTTCAGACTCGGGAGTTTCGTATATTTTTTTCTCTCCTTTTTTTCCCGTGATGCATGGAGACGTTATTGTCATTAATTTCCTTTTTATTATCCTCAGAAAATCCCACTCGTCCAGTGGCAAAAATTCCCGGGGCCCTTTTTGCTTTGGAAGTGTCTTGTGTCGTCATTCTTTCTTCATCGGTCATAAATGTGCATCCGCATCGCTTCTGAAGAAATAATCTTTTATCAGTCATTTTCGTAGGACTGAATTTTATAAAGGAGCATAAATGCAACATTAAACTGCTGTATTTATGTTCCTTTATAATCAGAGAATAATCTTTTTTCAGTAATTTTCGTAGGACTGAATTCTATAAAGGAACATAAATGCAACATTAAACTGCTGTATTTATGTTCCTTTATAATAAAATAATCATCTTTATCAGGCATTTTCGCAGGAGTGGATTTTATAAAGGAGCATAAATGCAACATTAAACTGCTATATGTATTTATGTTCCTTTATAATCAAAGAAATAATTTTCATCAGTCATTTTCGCAGGTGTGAATTTTGTTTTCATGTTCCTTTATAAAATTTTGATGTAAGGAAACTTTTGTATTCCATTATAAAAGCATAGCAAAATACACATTTTTTTTTTTTTTAATATACATTGACAGTAATTCTATCATTCACATCCTGTTTCAGCAAAGTACCAAGTCTGTCTCTCTCTCGCCGTACATCTTGGATAGCGAATGAGAGACAGACTTGATACTTTATTGAAATAAGAAGTCATTGATAAAATCACTTAGCTGCAGATAACTAAAAAAAAAATGGAAAAATGCACATTCGACACTGCCAAAAAACGGACGATGGGATTAAAGCTTATAGCTACCATACGAGGGATTTTGAACTTATTTGCTGTTATATTTTCAAGGTATTTCCTCTTAAGAGGTTGTTGCATTCTCAGAAAATATTAATACTATTGTTTATATTGCGCAGATGAACCGAAGTTCATAACATGTGACCTTTACAAGCCTTATTTATGTGTCTGGGGTATGAAGAAATCGAAATAAACCCTGTTTCGGTTTCGTAAATAAGTGTCTGCTGGCTTTGTTTTATTTATTTATTTATTCATTTGTTTATTTATTTCTTTCTTTCTTTCTTTCTTTCTTTATTTATTTACATTTGCAGTGTTTGAAGATGGTGATAATATAAATCTTCTCTATGAGTAATGTCAACTGCGATCATCACAGCAACTTTCCGTTTGTTGTCTGTCATTAATGTCGTTTATCGAGTTTAAGAGAAAAAAAAAGTTTGGAAAAAAATATTCAATTCTGTTACGATTTTATATCGTTTTTAAAACCGACAAAAAATTCGTCTCGACTCGAGACATCTTTTTCAGGGCTTAAGGAGCGAATACCTCTGATGATTTTATTGCTCTCTTGAGAAAAATATAAACGGATGAAAGCATAAAATAAAACACCCACAGCGAATTGCTCTATCATTACTCGTCTTTAAGCGAGATATATTTATAGAAAGATAATGATGGAAATAAGTTCTTGAACGTTTCCTTACCAGCTTCACGTCCATACCCCGTATGGGAGGAGCGGGCGCTTTAGTGCCGTCAGTGCACCTCACGCGATGCACTGTATACATTACTTTAAGTCTCTCTGACGCGTGCTTTTGGCTCCTAGATGCAACCTTTTTCATTCCTTTTACCGTACCTCCGTTCATAGTCTCTTCCATCTTACTTTCCACAACCTTCTCCTAGCAAATATTGTTTCTCAGTGGAACTGCGAGGTTTTCCTTTTGTTACACTTTTAGAACCTTCTTCACTGTTAATTTACCTTTAAGGTCCCAGCGCTTGGCCTTTGTCCTCATTTTTAATATTCCAGTTCCAATTCCAATTCCAGTTACAGTTACAATTCCAGTTACAATTCCAAGTTCCAGTTCCAATTCGAGTTTCAATTCCAATTCCAGTTCCAATTCCAGATCCAGTTCCAAATCACGCCACAGACATATGAACAATGTCGAGTGTCACGCATTTAGGAGAAATCGTTGCTTGGTCTGCGATGACCACCTACTACTTTTCACGTGAGAGGCGCAAATCTTAAAAGACGCCGTAAGTCACAGGGAAATAGATAGCCCAATAAACCTTTCGCCCATGAAAGAGCCAGCTCTCTCTCTCTCTCTCTCTCTCTCTCTCTCTCTCTCTCTCTCTCTCTCTCAGCCGCATGCAAGCTCAAAGGACCCATTCACTCGAACTTTACGACCGAGGTGTAAAGCAAACACGAACTTGCAGGGTTCAGCCTTTGCTTTTCGCTTGCAGAATTGCCCGGTGCCTTAAGATACTAAGACTGAGGGTCTTACATTATGTTAAGGAATTAAGAAAAGTTGTATTATCTTCATTTCCTAAGATTCTCAAGTAAATTATGTCAAGGGATTGAGAACTGTATTATCATGATTTTCTAATTGTCTTAGATAAATTATGTTAAAGAATTGAGAGAAGTTGTATTATCTCCATTTTTAAGATTATTAATTAAATAAGTTACGTCAAGGAATTAAGCAATATCGTGCCTCTAAATATAAAAACATAAATCTTTGAATAACTGAAAGGTTTTTGTCTATGTATATACTCGCTCTTGTTCTAATATTATAACCGATTAGAGGAACTGGTTCATTAATATCAACTAACAATTACCCCTCTTCTGTCCTATGATCAACTGTGCCTCCTCAGTGGATCCCCATGTTCTAGTCCTGTCGTCTAATTAAAAATAATAAAACATACCTGCTTTGTGAACTGCGCTAGTCAGTTTGGACGGTAAATAGTATAATTAAAGCAAAGGGAGTAACCTGAAGTCTTGATTTTAACTGGAAACTTTCCTGCAGTCCAGCATCTTGTATTCTTAAAAGATATTTTCATCTCACAAGTGCATTATGCCCTTGGAAAAGCTTCATTTAGGCCTGTTAGGGCATTCTGTTTCTTAGGATCTTGGATTTCGTGCGATGGTTTTCTCCACGAGCTAAATTGCGGACAAAAAAAATTTTTTTGTTTTGAAATCGTTCACCTAAAAATGTATTTTTCCATTGAAATGAAGTTTTGGTTCTCATGAGAAAAAAATCTCGATTTCACAGACACATCTACACATAAAGTTTCGTCGGCAAAGAACACAATTCATAATGAAATCATAAAAGGAATACTTTTCCCAAATCGGTAACTCATAATAGAAGGCTATACTAAATTCATTACGAAATTATCAAAAGTAACTTTTTGTAATGTTAAGTTTTTCATTCGAATAATTTACAACTAAAAAATAATGATAAAAATTTTTTTGGGGAGTTGGGGGGATGGCGTTGGTAGTAAATATAATCTAATTGTTTTATCTCCTCAGACAAAGATATATAAAGTTTGGGAAAAGTATCTAGAATTCAGAAAATCTGGTCGATCTCTTTTTTTTATCATTTTTTTTACCTAGATCATTCGAATCATTTACAACTGAAAATAATAATAATATTTATTTGGTAGCAAATCTAATTGAATTGTTTTATCTCCTCAGACAAAGGTATATAAAGGTTGGGAAAAGTATCCATCTAGAATTCTGTAAATCCAGTCGATCTCGTTTTTATCATAATTTTTTTTCCACCTAGAACCTAAACTAGTATCACAAGTCTCTTTGATGAATTAAATGGAGATTTATGAAGCTAAATCGAAACGTTATGCGCCTTTATGCTCCTCCTCTCGACTTATCTAGGAAGAGCAGCTCTGCTCCTAATGAAGTTATAACCCACAATGAAACTAGTAATCTGATATACTAGAGAACAGGTTTGATTATTCCAGCTCAGGTTGCCAATTTGCAGAGCTACACTCAAAAAATAGATACTTGGGACAGGATAGAGTCGTCATCGTTTTGGGTCTCCTCCAAGACACTGGGCAGTCGACCAGTTTCATAAGCACAGTCTTAGTTAATTATCAAGTCTTTATTTCCTCAGAATTTTTATCTGCGGTTTATATTCTTATCAACTTAACGATTATAGAACAATTTGCAGTTTTTTGTTTTCTGTAAAAGAAAACTATTGTGATGACTCTGTCTGTCCGTCCGCACTTTTCCTGTCCGCACTTTTTCTGTCCGACCTAAGATCATAGAAACTACTGAGGCTAGAGGGCTGCATATTGGTACGTTGATCATCCACCCTCCAGTCATCAAGCATACCAAATTGCAGCCCTCTAGCCTCATTAGTTTTTATCTAAGGTTAAATTTAGCCATCACTATGCGGTGCCAACAACACAGCCACCACCGGTCGTTGGCTGAAAGTTTCAGGGGCCGCGGCTGAGATTTTCATGGGCCGTAGCTGAGAGTTTCATACAGCATTATAAACTATACAAAAACTGTTAAATTTAAGAAGGATTATCATTTCCTTTTGCTCCGCCTCGTACTCTTGGGCATAAAAGAAGCTCATTTCCTCTCTCTCCTCTCCTTCTCTCTTCTTCTCTCTCCTCCCTCTCCCTTCTCTTCTCGTCTCTCTCTCTCTCTCTCTCTCTCTCTCTCTTTTATAGGTCACACAATCACACTCATTTAACCCCTTATACAATGCCAGTCATAACTTCAGTATCCTTCAGAGCTGTAATTTTCATAAGAATTACGAATTTTTGCATGGACTGAGCTAATTCTATATTATTTTCGGTAAATAACCCTTCATGACGCAAGTAAAATCATTTGTAGCCAGAAAGTATCATCAGCAGAGTCATATTCAAGAATATTTCCAGTCCCGTCTTTTTCCAGTCTAGTGTATGGAATTACTGGGTCAGTCTTGGGAGAATAAACAAGAAGTAAAATGAGAGAGTAAAGAAAACGATGTTATTAGAAAACGAAGTATAGAGAACAACACTGGATGAGACGCCTAATCCACGGATTGCTAACATGTTAGGATCCGTAACAAATGTTGCGCGTCTTCCCAAGAATAGAATAGAGAAAAAGGAATTATATTATATGAGTTCTGCAGAGAGGAGAACGCGAAGTAGACTCACAGAGAAGGAAAAGGAGGTGGGAGTTTTGATAGCAGTGAACATAATCCACAAGATGTATTACTTCCGATTAATTCTATCAAAACGAGAAACGAAAGTAGCATCCCAAAAGAGGCAAGAATTATTCCAAATACGATTATAAGAGGACAGTGCAATTTGAATACAGAGATAAAGCAGGAATTTGTGACACTGAAGTATATGAGCAGTTTAGATCACGTGATAACAGGAAATTTGAGTTCTAGAAGAGCAGTTCAGCCGGATTTCCTTATCGGCAAATAAAATGGCAGAAATAAAAGCCGGGACAAGAAAGAAAAATGCAAGAAACTCTGATGTATTATTATTATTATCTTTTTTTTCGGCTATCATAGTCCTCCAATTCGACCGGGTGATGTTCATAGTGCGGAGTTCCGGGTTGCATTCTGCCTCCTTAGAAGTTCAACCCTTTTTCTTACCATGTGCGCTGTTTCTAGGAGCACACTCTTCTGCATGAGTCCTGGAGCTGCTTCAGCCCCTAGTTTTTCCAGATTCTTTTTCAGGGATCTTGGGATCGTGCATAGTATTCTTATGATTACGGGTACGATTTCCACTGGCATATCCCATATCCTTATTTCTATTTTCAGGTCTCGATACTTATTATTATTATTCAGAAAATGAACCCTATTCATACGGACCAATCCCACAGGAGCCATTAGCTTGACATTCAAACTTCCTAAGAATATAGCGTTCATTTGGAAGAACTATCAGATGAATACATAGTCAAGGTTTTTTGGAATTAACTTAGAAACTAGTTACTCCACGCCTATCATAATTGGATTATTTTATCCTACTGATTGAGAGCTTTGAATTAGTAGTTACTCCACGCCTATCATGATTGGATTGTTTTATCCTACTGATTGAGAGCTTTTGAATTACTTTCGTAATCAGGGCCTAACACTGAACTCTTGAAAAGAGCAGTATTTGTACCTCACGATTTTATTGACTAATTAGCTGAGAATTCCCAAGGACTCTCTAACACGATCTTAGCACTGCGTCCCAATAGAGAACACCCATTTTATCTACAGCAACTGCGATATTTACAGCCTGAGCCGACGTTACATTCGTAATAACATGGTCTCTCCAAATGAAACTCTAGTGGACCTCCCCTTACCCCTCATTACCCCGTACCCTACCTGCCGACTCCGCCCAGCCCCTCTCTGGTCTGACCTTTGACCTAGAACACACGTTGTGATTTAGTTTCGTCGTTTAGGGTCGGCAGTATAACGAGTTTAATCGTCCAGCGGGGTATCCGTTTTCCGTCAGCTAACAGATAAAGGGCATTAGTCAACGAGGAGTGGTGTAATGTTGGCACAATACGGACGAAGACTCCATTCCAGGGACGACTTTTCAAGTAAATCTAATATCTTTGATCAAGGAATCCTTTATGGGAACTTTTACCCTCAAAAGGACCTCGGTTTAAACTCAATATATTTTTTTTTATCAAAGAATGCATTATAGGAACTTTTATTTTTCTCAAAAGGATCTCGGTTTAAATTTAATGTAATATTTTTTACCAAAGAATCCATTATCGGAACTTTTTTTCTCTCAAGAGGATCTCGGTTTAAATTTAATTTAATATTTTTTTTTTATCAAGGAATGCATTATGGGATCTTTTTTTATTTTTTCACAAGGATCTCGGGTTAAACTTGACGTAATATATTTTATCAAGGAATGCATTATGGGAATTTTTTTATTTTCACAAGGATCTTGGTCTAAACTCAATATATTCTTTTATCAAATAATGCATTATAGGAACTTTTATTTTTCTCAAAAGGATCTCCGGTTCAAATTTAATGTAATATCTTTTGTCAAGAAATGCATTATGGGAACCTTTTTTCACAAGGATATCGATTTAAACTCAATAAAATCTCTTTTATCAAAGAATGTGTTGTTAAGGAAGCATTTCCTTTTGTAAGAGAATCTCTCTGGCACGTGCAAATACGAGTCATTCACTAAGGTGATGAAATTGAAAAAAATATGGGACCATGCCATAATCATGTGAAATGATTATGCTTAAACATACCCCAATATTGCTTTAGTTTTTTGCCTTGTATTGTTGGTTGTAGTTGTTAAGGGAGTATTTTTTACGAGGGTCTCTCTGGCACGTGCAAATACGAATCATTTACTAAGGTGAGGAAATTGGAAAAAAAATATAGGACAATGTCTTAAACATTTGAAATGATTATGACTTAACCTGACACTTTCTAAACATACCCCAATATTACTTTAGTTTTTTGTTCTCTCTTTTCTTGCAATGTTGGTTGTATTGATACATTCGTATCTAAATTTCTGACTCACATCGGGATCGAATCCCGTTCTCTCGAGTGAAAAGCCAGGGGTTCGACCTCAGTGAGAATCAGAGATTTATTTCTGTGGAACACGTGCTCGTATGCTCATTAGTTCCGCACTATTCGTTAATTTATTCTTGCATTGTTTTCATTATTTGTTTTCTTCTTGTTCTCAATTCTTTGAAAATTCACTTTTCATATTCCTTGTGAATATTTACTCTTTTTGAATTACGATTATTCATCCTCATCCCTCAAACTCACCCAGGCTCAGATTTACGACGGCCTCCATCCCTACAAAATCCTGCAAAGTATAATAATAATAATAATAATAATAATAATAATAATAATAATAATAATAATAATAATAATAATAATAATAATAATAATAATGCTGTACATGAGGGTAATGATAGTTGGAGGTAAATTGTCAGTGAGATGAAAGATATTACGTAATATTCAGTTGGTGCATTTTGGACACAAAGTACTTACTTAATTGTGTTCGTGCGTGCGTGTGTGTGTGTGTATGTGAATGTATTATATATATATATATATATATATATATATATATATATATATATATATATATAATACACACACACACACTCATACACGCGCACACACACATATATATATACATACATATATCTAAAGCTTGTACGATACAGTATGGTCAGCCCTTGTGTGTACGTGGGCAGTTCAGAAACTTGCTAGACAATAGGAATGAAGACCGCTAAGACACACACACACACACACACACACACACACACACAGATTAAATACCAAATGAAATTGCGTGTCTCATAATAACTAAGAGAAGTGCTCGCAACAAATGCCCACTTCTGCCATCACCGGACACTTTGGTCGTGTGTAGGGGGCAAGTGGTGGGGGGGGGGGGAGAGTAAGGGAGGGGGGGGGTGAGTTTGTTTGGGGGGGTGAGGGGGGGAGCTAGTGTGTAGCCCAGACCCGTTTAACCAGGCCATTAACGGAAGTCATGCCGTAGTGTAGCGTAATGACCATCGCCTCTGACTCCACACGCAACTCTTATATTATCCTGTGTTTTCTTTCTCTCCCATTAAATGCTTCTGTTATCCTTTATTTTGTTTCGCTCACATTAAATGCTAGAATTCCCCCCGCCCCTCGCCCTCCTTTTCCCTTGCTTTTGGTATCCTATATTTTCTTTTCCGTTAATTCTGGAGTTTTTTTTTTCTCCTCTTTCCCTGCTTCTATTATATTTTCTCTCCAATTAAATACTGAACCTTGTTCATCCTCTTTTCTTGCTTCTGTAATCCCATTATTTTGTCTCTCCCCCATTAAATGCTAGACCTTCCACCCGTCCCCCATCGACCCCCTGTTCCTTGCTGCAGTCTTAGAAATACCAAAGAGAATTTCCTGAAGGTATTTTTGCCTTATAAGCAGTTTGTGAGGCTACTGTCTTTTTTTTTCTCTCCAGTTTTTCTTCAGTTATTTCTTTCTCCCCCAAAGGCTCCACCTTTTAATATTCGTGAAGATTTGAATACTCCACTTCATAATGACGCGCTGAGCAATTGTCGACCGCCATTTGCCGATGACGAAGACTGCAAAAACAATTTGGAAACTCGAAATGCGATCTAATTCGTTCCAGCCTATTTGGCCACTGGCTACAAGCAAACGAATTGCCATATTAAGGCGAGGATATTGGTAAGCTCGCACGTGTCATCACTGGCTAAAAGGTTGAAAGGAGCCTATGATATTTCAGCGCGAAAAATAACGGTAAGGCCGAAATCCCCTTATCTCCCCGTTCAGTTTCGACCGTCTCGATAGATCTCCTACCACTGGTGATTTCCAGGCGTTAATAAAAGCGGCTGACGATGAGCAATAAGAGCTCTGAGGCAATATATGCTTAAGCTTCGTAACCAGCCTATTTTGCACCTTTATGGTTTAGAGACTACGGGCTGCTCTATGAGCAAGAGCCCGTGCTGGCATAAGGCCAGCTTAATCTCCAACAACAATTATGGTTTAGGGTATTTTCAGGTAAGCCTGGCGAATAACAGAACTCAAGATGTATACAGAAATTCACGAATGGTACTTTTGTTTTTCTTGAACCTTAATCATTGGGTTTCTTACACGAATAGATAAGAGTCTATTTGCATGAACAGGAGTTTACAATGACTGTTATATGTTGGATTATGTTGACAAATAATAATAATAATAATAATAATAATAATAATAATAATAATAATAATAATAATAATAATAATAATAAAAGGGTGACACTAGGTAGCATGAGGACACAAGCGATAACATAAATTTAATCCAGATAGATTTGCGAATAATAATAAATACGAGAGTGGCTGATTATAAAATCAGAGTTAATGATGATATTACTCTCTCCATAAGGAAGGCGACTAAAAAAAAAATATATATATAAAGCCTTAAGCGGCTTGACCGCATTTATGTACGTCCGAGTTATCTCTCTTTTCACTCTATAGCTTCAAATTTTCTATAGATCCTTTCTGGGCTTTAGACGACTTCAGAAATTCTTTTTCTTTTTTTTTTCAAGGACCCGTTTATGGGTCGAACTTTATTATCGTCATCGACCGGTTCTAATCTCATACTTAAACTCTCCATCTTAATCCCGTTCAACTGCTTTCTTTGCAGTGTGAGGACACGGCTCGGGTCTTTTGATATGTCAATAAGGTTTGGTAGGTATAACGTCCTTTTGATAGAATCGTAAGATCGGTCGTCAAAGGTTGGGTTACAATCAGAGAATGGTTCGTCATTCATCGCGTAAGCTTTTAATTACATATTCGCATCAATAAGATTCTTACGGACAGACAAAAAAATTCTGATAGTTCTCCAGATATTAAGCAAAGGGCAATGGGAAACATTTGAAAGCATATGAGACGTGTTGTAAAGAAATAAAGAATTGAGATATTGTATGTTTAACATGAAAGTGAATGGTCAAAGCACAAAAAACTGTAACGGTGCATACTGAAGGCTTCCTATGCAATACCGTTGCAACAACTTACTGGGCACGCAAAATATTGCTTCAAAACAAGTTGATCGTCTAGACAACCGTAAACAAATATACGAATAATTTATGTTCAAACGCATTGAATAGTTCAGTAAACAAACGGACAGAATTAAATTATAAAAATCATGCATTAATGACCCTAGAAAAGTAAACGTGCACGAATCCTTTGCCGTTATACTTTCAAATGTAAGTTGTTGATATTAACAATTAAAGTTTGAATTCCCTCAATGAATTTTCC
>NC_087221.1:46698988-46716488 GCF_015104395.2 Macrobrachium nipponense
GGCAGACACCCAATGCAAATAAAGAATTTTCAAAGTTATCATTATCTCAAATGAAATATACGGATCACTGACTCAAAGTAACCTATGAATAAGGCAAACTGTGAACAAGGTAATATTCCAGGTATTGCTTTTAGCAATAATGCATTGTAAGTGGATAATGTACGCCGCTCGTAAACATTTTTAAGTCATACGTAAGTGCCGACAGCAACCATCATTATTTTTTCTTAACACAAACATCTGAAGAAAAATAAAAGTTCAGGACGTTATATATGATTTCATTATTTTCGCTTACTCGGTGTGTAAGCCTACTAACTATGCTGTTGTTGTTGTTCTTGTTGGGGCTTAGGAAAGCCCTATGAAAAAGCCTAAAAAGTTCTGAAAAAGGTTTTTCGCGTTGAGTTAAAGGTACTGGAATTTTAGGATAGGATATCTGTGATTTATTTATTGGAATGAAAATGTAAAAAATAAATAATGTGCCTGTTAAACAGCATAAAAACAAAGGTTACTAATAAAATATAGTGTATTTATTTTAATTTTCGTTTCTGTAACAACGCGATATTTAACCATAGATTTTAGCATGCACCCCGAGTAAGATGGAGGTGGGATCACGCCTTGTTTCGTAACACAAGCTTTTAAAAAAATTCAAGAATATATATATATATATATATATATATATATATATATATATATATATATATATATATATATATATATATATATATATGATTATCCATTTAAGATTCTGATAGTGAATACTTCACCAAAAGCATATTGAAGGTACAAATTCACATAATGATTATTTCGGAACTAACGCTTTATTGTACTAAAAAAATCAGCTCTCTCACCGTTATTGTATCGAGATCGATAATACCAGATCGTCGAACAATATTTTGATTAATGCGCCGATGACAATCTTCAGGACTTAGAATCTCAGACCAAAATACGTGCTTGCACGAGGACAAAAGCGCCTTTTATGAAGGCATTCCGTTCCATAAGCCTCCAAGCAATCTTAACATCGCTATCTGGCGGTGTCCTGCGTACAAAAGAACGCTCATGCGCGCATCCACTTTCTTTGTATCGTACTGCCCCTGAAGAAGATGCAATCTGCGGCGAAGAGAGACTTTCTCCAAGACCGTATGTTACGATTGCACAATACTCTTTTGATTGCGTGCTTGCTTGAATCAGGTGCTTGCTGTGAATAAGGGCTTAGGAATTCGTGTGCGATTTGGAAGGTGAATACGCTGTGGACTTATCGATTCCCGGACTCGTCAAATAACACTTCTTTCCAGTGTCTTTTGTTCTTTTTTTTTCTGTTCATTGAGAATTCAATATACATTCCAGGGAAAACGAATATTGGGTGATGTTGCCAATGTGTTGTCCTAATGCTCATGCAATAACGAACCTTAATTATCGTTGTGCAATATGTTTCACAAGTTATCCCTTTCTGTGTCCTAATGATTGACCAGGAATAAATTCCAGTAGCCATTCTTAGATTCTTTGGACAGTATCTTGAAGATTTAATATACATTCCTGGAAAAATAAATATTAGTTGATCGTGCAAATGTGTTGTCCTGATGCTCATGCTATAGCGAACCTTAATTATCGTTGTTCAATATGTTGCACAGGTTTGTCCCATCCTGTGTCATAATGATCGATTGCAGATATATGGTCACTTAGACTTTCCCCTAATCATGGTGCCATTGCGTGCCCTAATTGCCATGAGAATTGTAATAATGACTGTAAGTGGTGTGTAATAATGGTCGTTCAATTGTGAGTCCTAATGATTGTGCTTAGACGTCTTAATTGTCAGTTGCTTTTATGAGTGATATATCCTAATACTCATGTTATCATATAATGTTCCAAGGGCAGTTTAATAATGAGAAATAATGGTCCTATATGATCTCATGATTTTGTTATAACGTGGTTGAATTTGTCGTGCGATAATGAATTATAATACTCGTTCAATAATGTGTTTTCATGATTGAGTTATAATGTGCAGTAAATGTCATGCGCTGATGTTTGACGGCAAATTAATAATTGTTATATATGATGAAAGGAGAAAAATGGATTTTGCAATAATTGTATATTTTTTCCTTTCTTTTTCTTAATGATTTATGTTTTTATTCCCCCATACTGAACTTCTTTTGAAATACCTGTTTTTTTGCTTCGCTGTAAAGGAGAGAGAGAGAGAGAGAGGAGAGAAGAAGAGAGAGGAGAGAGGAGAGATAGAGAGAGAGAAGTCGAGAGAGAGAGAGAGAGAGAGAGAGAGAGAGAGAGAGAGAGAGACGCGACATAAAACCTGAGCACGCGCACGATATTAATTCCATAAAAGCATATTATGTTGCAATCAGCGGCAAAAACTATATGAGATTCATTTTCTAAAGGAAAATTTAACATTCATTCTCTGCGTCCCCTCCCCCCCCCAAAAAAAAAGTAATCAGAAAAAAATAAAATAAAGTGACTGTCACAAAGCGACCTTTAGAGAACTCACTCTCGGACACTCCTCGTCCTCCCGAAACCTAAGAGAAGAAGACAGTAGTGCGTAGGATAGGAAGACAGGGCTGATGATGAAGTCATTCGGCTCATGTGACAATTGCAGGCGACTCCTCCTCGATTTCCACAAACACAATCATCCGGGAGGAATGTCAGATGTCCCTCAAGGAAGATCACAAGCGGCTCTACATAATTACTTTCGGCGCGCCTTCTCATTTTCGCGCGCAAAAAAGAAAAAAAAACACGCGGGAGGAGTGACGAAGTCTTCCAGCAAGAGTCATTTCCGTTTTGGGGAATCTTAAAAGTCATAATGGCGCTAATGGTCCGAATCGCTGAGTGCGGCCTAAGCAACGCGCTTCGGTAATAGACTCGGAGGACATCGGCGACCTCTCTAATGAAAGGGAATTATTAGTTAGAAGAAGATGGCCGGGCGCAGCAGAGGGGCCGTTATCTCCTGCCTCCTCTGCCTGAAGGCGAGAATTACAGAGGACGCGGGCATCCACTTGGGAACGGGTACGACGCAGACGATGAGGCTCAGGCTTTTGCTACAATGGGGAAGATGATGATTTATCCCCTGGGGACGAAGAACACGACAAATATTTAAAAAAAAAAAAAAAAAATGAAGAGTTCACTTCTACGTGAGTAACCACACTCCAGATAGACCGATGTTCAATGTCCTTTTTGGGTAGCAACAACTAAAAGAAGAAGAAGAAGAAGAAGAAGAAGAAGTGGTGGAGGAGGAGGAGGAGGAGGAGGAGGAGGAGGAGGAGGAGGAGCTTAATACCAGTAATCACATAATGCAAACAACAGCATCAACAGTAAATTTCGCCGACGGTGCTGACATAATTGTCAGAATATTTAATGGCAGAACCGTTTGTTGCTTCTGTCTTTTTAAAAGTATGTTTGGACTGGTTTCTGTTCGTTATGCCCGTAAGAATCGTAATGTGTTATAGCCACAGTGGATCGCCAAGTTTGGTCGATGCGAAGTAAGGTTCGATCCCCAAGACTGCTACTGGAAAACAGTGGTTATGGCTGTGAATATAATTAATAAAGTGGATATTTATTATGATAAAAAAAGAAATGTAACAGAACAGTGGATGATGAGCAAGTTTATGTTAAAAGCACACAAATATGGATAGTTGATGTGTGAAATGCGCGTCCTTGCCTCAAAATAAAAACAAAATGTAAATAAATACAAGCTTTATTAGGATATTACTTTGCTTAACACTTACGAAAATTGCCCAGAAGGCGCTGATTACTGAATTGTATTTATCATAGGGAAAGATATTTTTGGTTAAGTGTTATTTTCGAACTAAAATTTTGAAGAGCTTAGCGATTATAATATGTATTTTTTCCCCAAAAAAATCAGTCAAATATTACGGGATTGCGGACAACCACAGTGAGCCGTAGAGGTCAACTAGATAAAGAAAAGAATGAATCACTTTTCATATTAGCTTCTTTGCATTACCTTAGAAAGGCGGCTGGGTTGTAATTAGCTTGTGACCTGTAATTAACTTGTGATATAATATTCGTGATCTTTCTATTAATATAAGTTGGTGGAATAAATATTTTACTGGTACTAGCAACAACTATTTTATTCACGCACATTGCGCTGACATTCTTTTATAAGGATTGAATTCATTTCGAGAATAGAATAGAATGTCTACCAGACTATTTACTAGCATGATTTACCCATCCCATCTCAGGAAGGGCTAAAGAGTATTGTGCTAAATGAACACACACAAAACATCATCGAAATATGTGCTTTTTATTACACTGTCGGTAGAGGGAGTAGGTCTTTCCAAGTCAATGGCTCTGGTAAAGGACCTCCCATATCCCATAATTAAGGAGAATAACATCCCCACTCCCCCCACCTTACCCAAATATAAAAAATGATGACAGGCTGGATGGGTAAAACAGGGAGAGACACATTCATGTTCTACATCATTTCTGAATGTCGTAAACTGATTGAAAATGACCGGCCATTTCGTAAATTCCTTGTTAAGAGACTCCGGGCTCTCTCTCTCTCTCTCTCTCTCTCTCTCTCTCTCTCTCTCTCGTTAACCTGACGGCCGCTTTTGGCCAATTTCGAGAACTACTGGTAATTTCGTGGTAATGTACTATTCCGGGTTTTATGGCCTAATTTCTTTAAATTCTCCTCTTCGCTGAACTAGCTTTAACCTACTGCAAATATCAAGTAAAACTTTCCGCTATTGAAAGACGCCTTAAAGGTAAAAATAAAAAAAATAAAAATCAGAAAAATAGCTACGAGTAATCCAGGTAGAATTTAACGGATGTGTCTCTGCGCAAAACGCCAGAAATTTATTGCCGGTCTTAACATTCATCGCCACAAATTAAAAGTACAGACTTTATTGCATGTACACTTGCACTCGAATATTTTATTGAGCATGACAATAGCACTCCTTGTATGTCAAGGATTATCGTCCCACAAATTAATTAGCATATCCCCCGCACTAATTCACTGCGCGGAGCTCCGAGGCTCATCAGAATGCACGAAAATTACAAGGCCAGCCATAAAAAGGTTGAGGGCAGGAGCTGTGTCCTGTGTAAACAGGAGTCACTCGGAGCCGGCCGCAGAAGACCACTTGGATAGACTCGGGCAGACAGACCCTGAGTCTCCAGGCCTGACCGGCTCATCGTCGTCCCATGGTCCCATCTTCACTTCAATCCATTTCGCTCCTCTGTACCACGGAAAGGAGTAAGTAGGCTGCCTCTCTCTCTCTCTCTCTCTCTCTCTCTCTCTCTCTCTCTACCTGGGCCACGCTCATTACTGCTGACTACCGGCATTTAATGTGTTTATGGCCCGCAATCAACAGTAATTAGCTACGATTATAAAGCTAGTGATGCAGAAGCCATCTCGAGATGTCGCTTAGGGCTCAGGGGTTATAGACACGGAAAGAGAGAGAGAGAGAGAGAGAGAGAGAGAGAGAGAGAGAGAGAGAGAGAGAGCCCCTCGTCATGTGGCATTGGCAGCAACAGAAAGAGATTGAGAGAGAGAGAGAGAGAGAGAGAGAGAGTTACAAGGAGTTACAAGGATTAGGATGTCTCAAAGACTTGTTAGTCCATCCGAGGAGACATCGTGTGCTCACTTAGAGAGAGAGAGAGAGAGAGAGAGAGAGAGAGAGAGACCCTCGTCATGTCGCATTGGCAGCGACAGAAAGAGAGAGAGAGAGAGAGAGAGAGAGAGAGAGAGAGAGAGAGACCACCAAGGATCATCTCATCAAGGGGTCTGTGTTACTTCCTATTCTGGCAACGCCGAGGGCGATGTACTAAAAAGTACAAATGTATTTCTAATGGGAAATACATTTTACTCGTTAACTCCGAAGTAAAGTTTAATTATGTTTGTCGACGGTTTGTTAAACAAGTAACGATTTGCATTTGTCAAAACTCCGAGTAATTTCAACACGCCTTCTCTTTTGAGTGGAAAGTTTCTTCGGGAATAATTGCGCGCCCCAGATACAGATATACGATTATTATAAGTTTTGCGTATTCTTAGCCTGCCATCTTCATTTTTTTAGCATAATTTATAGCTATCTGTGGCACATTTGCTAATTTATTTAAGTAGACGCTTCGTTGAATTATAAAATTTTAAAAATCCAGAGTATCTGAGTGAAATATGCAAGCTTATTGGTTAGTGTTATCCAAGCCTCTTTTCTTAAGAACTATTTTTTTATATTGAACTAAAACATTTTAATATTAATTTAGCCATTTTTTTCTCTCAGTGATGCTGCTTTTAAAGTGACTGAAGGCCTCTGAATTTGATAACTAATCACGTAAAACTTTTTTAGTTATTTATATTTTTTCGAAATTGCAGATATTAAAAATATTCTCGTTGGACCTTATGAAATGGCTAATTGCAAAAGTTTCAAGACTCTCATAAAGCAATTTATGTTTTCCTTTCAATTCTGTAGGAAGATGAATGATTTATAATACATTTCTTCGTCTATTTCCCTAATAATTTATATAGCAGAAGATATATCAATACAAACATTGAGCCTCTTGTAATAAGCAGGAAATTGAATTTTCAGTTGCTATTTTAGTGTCTCAGTTTAATTAGATTTTTTGGTTCTGACTGAATAGCATTAGGTATACTAAGTGCAGAACACACTGTACATCAGCATCTGAAACCACTCTCACCCCGTACTTTTGTGACAAATATATTTATCAAAATTCTTTTGCCCTGATGCAGCTTGTTAAGCTTTTCTTAAACAGCCAATAGCTAGTTTCCAATGTTGCTAGAGAAATGTCATTTACATGCGGTAATTTATATTAACAACTGACGTTTTCTAAGAAATAAGATTCAAGAGTGAGATCCTCGAGAATCCTTTGAATTTATGAGTCATTTTCTTCATTCATAAGATTGTCTCCCCCTTTTTGTGAAATTGCCAATGGTTACCGTCCCTCTCTTTATATGCACTGAGGTTTATTGTTCATTAACTTGCTACCACGAAATATTTTCATTTATCTCATATATTCATGGAATAGTTTCTTGTGTTCATACTGGATATTCCCTTTCACAAACAGCAGACGTTTCCGGAGTGTAACTTGTGCTAACAGCTATAAATCCTGACAGATACCAGCCATGTCTTTTGTGGAAACGGTGGTGTCATAAATCTTTTTCTGCAGAGAAAAAAAAAACTAGTCCTGATTCCGGTTCTGTGTAGGCCCAGTATACTCAACCCTCCAATCCCATTTCCATATTATGACGAACAGAATTTTTTTTTTTTTTGGGGGGGTTTTTTTTTTTTTTTTTTAAGAAGTTGTGTCAGTTGCCACAATTTTCTTCATTGAGTTCTACAACATGACAGTCAGTCGCCAGTATTCTAATTGTTATCGCGCGTATAATGCTTATCCGTCCATATTCTTGGTCACTTCCCCAGCTAACGAATCAAGTATGTGCGTCAAGGATGCATAAAGAAGTAATGTCTCTCTCTACGCATGAATGAGGGAGAAAGGGAAAAATTCACTATCATAAAATAAAATCATTTCAAAGCACAAATAGGTACGGCCTTACGCATAGACGAGAGGATATGTAAAATGCACCCAACACTCATTGATTCGATCAAATAGAACGCGCCTATTTGCAGATAAATAGCATTTGATCTTGATGTATAGCCAGCCAATTAGCTTATCAGAGAGAACAACTTTCGAAGCTGCTATTAAATTATCGTTACCACATTGCTTATCAATAAGTAGTCAAATGGATCTCTTGGTCGTTGTCCCTATTCGGTAACTCGGGCAATGAGATTTATAGATACTCTAACGCTGATTTTTTTAATGATCTGAATGTTTTCCACGAGGTGCCATGATTGCTATTATGGTTTGGAACGAAATGAGGGTTATGGGTTTTCCTGGAGAAAACAATACGGTGCCTCTTCAAACGTTTTGTCTATGCTGTGATTGACAGCAATATTCACAGCAGTGGAAATAGATTGGAGGCAGCAGAATGACGAAAATCAGAGAATTCCTGCAAACCTAGCCCTCCCCCTCCCCTACCCCCTTCCAGTCCCCTCTCTCCTTCCTCCTCCCCCTTCCCCCTCCCCTCCAACCACACCTTCCCAAAGAAGGCCCCCCCCCCCCCAAAACCCCCACCCCCACCCCAAATCCCCTTGCCGCAGAATCGCCACCCTATCGCTGCCGAAGATCTCAGCGAGCCCACAATAAAACCCCGAGTCGCGGTGGGTGTGTCTTACGACAACCCCCTCAAAACAAAGAGATCGAGGCTGAGGTTGGGACCATTTGGGTTGGGTTTAGTACCCGCCTCCCGCCGAGTGGGACCTTCGTTGGTCATGCTAGACGGTGCAAACTGGGACCCGCTTCATGATGTGCCTGGCAGATAGTCCCCGATCCTTACTTGCCTCGCGTCTTACAGTTACTCAATGATGTCTTATCGGACACTTAATACTTTGGAAAGGGAAAACGGATGAGGTCATGATTATTAGGGAGACATTCATTCGCGTCCTCGCCATGAATTACGTTCAGTTCGTTTTTTTCATTCAGATAGCCTACTGCGGTTGCAAAAGGGTTTTTTTTTTAATAAAGGATGAATTTTAGAATTACTTCAGTCATAACCTTTTGTTCATTTTTCTTTGAAAGGGCCTACTGCAGTTGCAAAATGGGTCTTTTTAATAAAGGATTAATTTTAGAAGTACTTAATAACCTTTTGTTCATTTTTCTTTGAAAGGCCTATTGCAGTTGAAAAGGGGTTTTTTTTAAACCCCTTTTCAACTGCAATAGGCCTTTCAAAGAAAAATGAACAAAAGGTTATTAAGTACTTCTAAAATTAATCCTTTATTAAAAAGACCCATTTTGCAACTGCAGTAGGCCCTTTCAAAGAAAAATTAACAAAAGGTTATGAATGAAGTAATTCTAAAATTCATCCTTTATTAAAAGATGAATTTTAGAATCATTTCACACATTTTCGACTTTTAATTATTAAAGTAAAGTAGTGAGAACTATTTAGAATGTTATCAAGCATTAGGTTATTTTTCTCACCGGGAAAAACAATTATTTTTAACACGTCATTGTCTACAAAAAGAAAAAAATCCAGGTTGCTTGAAGGTCTTACATCTCCAATAATTTCCAGAATTCATTTCCATCTCTCCAATAATTCCCAGAATTCATTTCCATCTCTCCAATAATTCCCAGAATTCATTTCCATCTCCAATAATTCCCAGAATTTATTGCCATATCTCCAATAATTCCCAGAATTTTTGTTTATCTCTGTAATAATTCCCAGAATTTATATCCATCTCTAATAATTCCCAGAATTGCTCTCCATCTCTACAGTTATTCCCAGAATTGCTGTCCTTCTCAATTATTCCCAGAATGGCTGTCCCTCTCAATTATTACCAGAATTGCTGTCCATCTCTCCAATTATTCCCAGAATTTCTGTCCTTCTGCCCAATTATTCCCAGAGTTTCTGGCCTCGGCTACTTTCTTCCTTCGTTATGAAATCAATGACCAACACAAAGCATCAATGTAGTTACAAGATTAAAAACAAGCCCTTCGTATTCTCATGTGGCTGTTTGTCCCAGGCAGACAAAGCAACAAGCAGTAATAAATGTCAGTTATATCTCCCTGAAATTTATGTATTATCATACGTATGCCGAATATCACCTTTCCTTTTTACCGGCCTCTTAACAATAAAGAATATAATGAAAGTCTTGCGTTTTACGTGGATTATGCTGCGTGGATATTGGTGACCTGTGGGACAATAAGATATAATTCAGCATCTGGTTGATTGTGGGATCTCTGATACTAGTATGAATATGTATGTGTATATATATATATATAATATATATATATATATATATATATATATATGATGTATATATGTATGTATATATATGTGAGTATATTACTAACGTTGGAGTTTTTAATAACGGTTTCCTAACAGTTCATTTTGTCTAGTAGTCACAACAAACCAAATGAAAAGCATTCACACATTACCATTTTTCTTGAAGATTTTACCAGATGGGAAATAGGGTTTTGTGTGTGTGTGTGTGTGTGTCATTATAGTTTTTTTAGATATATCTTCTCTTATCTTCAGTAACACCGCATGTCATTCAAAATTATATGTATAATGGCTCATGGCAATTAGGATGCAAAGAAAACGAAAATCGTCGAGCCGAATTTTACGATAATAAGCACTGTACTATTTGAGATGTATCTGCTGTTATTATCGTCAGCAACACCTCATATCATTCAAAATCAGATGAACATGACTCATATCAACTGGGTTATTGGATGCAAAGCCAAAAAGAATCCCGCAGGGAAGGTTAGTAACCAAAAGGATTAAGAACAATCTGGAATACTCGGCCAATGGGCCTTCGGCAGCAGCCTAGCCCAGCCTCTCTCGGCAATGAGATCGTGGAACCGTAAGATGAGATTCCGCGCCGGTATCACCCTCACACCCGGGAGATAAGGCCGCAAGACTTATCTTCTTTATTTGTGTATGCTCCAGGAAACAGTTACGACGCGTAGCCACCACCAGATAGTACAACACGCCAGAAATAGCTGATTAAGAGATGAGATGGTGATAGAGCTGCGGTAGGACGACGAACGACTCGGGAGCCTGACTCGGTTACCTGTTACGGTCGTACAAGCCAGGTCATCTCTCTCTCTCTCTCTCTCTCTCTCTCTCTCTCTCTCTCTCTCTCTCTCTCTCTCATCTTTTGTCTCTCCCTATGTCTAAATATCTAATTCTCTCTCTCTCTCTCTCTCTCTCTCCTCTCTCTCCTCTCTCGTCTCTCTCTCTCTCTCTCTCTAATCTTTTGTCTCTCTGTGTGTCTAAATATCTAATTCTCTCTCTCTCTCTCTAATCTTTTGTCTCTCCCAATGTCTAAATATCTCTCTGTCTCTCTCTCTCTCTCTCTCTCTCTCTCTCTCTCTCTCTCTCTCTCTCTCTCTCTCTCTCTCTCTCGGTGTAGTAGTCATCTGCTTGGTGAGACGTTCCTGCGCGAAGTCAGATTAATCAACAGATATCACAAGTTTAACAAAACGTCTAGAATTTGAGAAATATCTAGAAGTGTTCGTGAACTATCGGTGATAAGATTAGTGTGAAAATAGTAGGATAAAGGCGTCTTCTAAGTTTAGTTTATCAAGTGAAATACTGTAAAATCAGAACAAGATGGCAGCCATCTGCGGAAAAAAATGGCGGATTTAGCTTGCTTGGCAGTTCGCATTCGCAATACGATGAGGTAGCAGGAAGGGAACTGGCATTTCTGATCTATGATTCAGCAACACTGCAACTGGAAAATGATGAATTTTATTTGCAAATGAGCTCTTTATATGAAAACCGGTAGCAAAAACTACTTTAAACAATTGATAGACGTAAAAATCACGTGTTTCTCCATGCATAGCTAAAGAAGCACATTGTGGAGGTAGTTAACTCTCTAATCCTCTCTCTCTCTCTCTCTCTCTTCTCTCTCTCTCTCTCTCTCTAATCTTCTTTATCTGTCATGCTGCTCTATTCAGGATTGATGGACATACCCACCTATTAGTTCTCTTTTCAATTTCCTGTTTATTAACGGAAGAGCTCCCTCAGAGCAAGACGATTCCAGTGAGAGGCGAATCAAAGCTGAAGTTGCACTGATCGCAACTCGGTATTTGCAACTCAAGCGGTTAATGAGTTGCATGAGAAAGAAAATGAGGAATTTCTTTATTATCAAAATTTTTTTACATTTCACGAATTGATTATTCAGTAATCTGCAAGATTGCCATTTACACTTTTTTTTCTAGTACAGCTGCATGCATATATAATGTTACATAAATTACGTGTAACCATATATATATATAGGTATATATATATATATATATATATATATATGATATATATATATATATATAAAGTATGCATGTGCATATGCAATGTTGCATGATGGGAGGGTTTGAAGTTTTGTAAGCTACGAATTATTTTTTTAGTACAGCCGCTTGCATATATATGTTACAGAAATTACGGGTAACCATATATTTATATATAAAGTATGCATGTACAGATACAAAGTTGCTTGATGGGAGGGTTTTGTAGTTTTGTAGCTACGAATTTTGTTTTTTTAGTACAGCTGCTTGCATAAATAATGTTAAAGAAATTACGTGTAACCATATATATATATATATATATAATATATATATATATATATATATATATATATATGTATAAAGTATATATATATATATATATATATATATATAATATAGATATATATATAAAGTATGCATGTTCAGACCTAATGTTGCATGATGGGAGGATTTGTAGTTTTGTAAGCTACGAATTATTTTTTTAGTACAGCTGCTTGCATATATAATGCTTAAACAAAGAAATTACGTGTACCATATATATATATATATATATATATATATATATATATATATATATATATATATCCATATATTATATATATATATATATATATATATATATATAAAGTATGCATGTGCAGACATGATGCTGCATGATGGTAGGATTTGTAGTTTTGTAAGCTACGAAACTCAAAGATTAGATTCTTTTATGTGTATTACATTTAGAGGGTTGTCGGTTATGAAAGTTATATTATTTAGTGGAAATAGTGAACACTGAATAATATAACTATTTTCTCATGTGTGTGTGTATGTATGTGTGTGTGTTTATGCATTTAGAGAGAGAGGGAGAGAGAGAGAGGAAATATTTTTTCAGTTCAGGAAAATATTAAGCGAAATAAATAATGAACGATATATATATATATATTATTACATTATATATATATATATATATATATATATATATATATATATATATATATATATATATATATATATTTTAAATGGGCAACCCAATTTCCGTCGAGCAATTGCTTAACGACCTACCATATCGAACAGTACTTAAATAAGATGTGTTCTTAAGTCAATCAAACTGTAGTATTTTCTTTTTCAATAATAAGTATTCCGTAATTTTAAAAAATGAATAAGTCGTCCTGCCCTGAATTACCCAGTGAGACTATAAGTCTTATTTGGGTAACGCTTAGTACTAGTCTTATACGCCCAACCTTAGTCTTAAACGCCCACGTTTAATTCGAGGCTGTTCTCATTAAATGGGAGAGTTCGGCCGAACACTATAAAAGTTAGGATCGGGCCCGTTCTCTAAATCACCCGAATTGGTTGGTAATGTCCCAGTGAAATCAACATGGCTGGCTCTCCCTCGTAAAAGACATGTTGTACCAAACAGCCACCAACAGACTTGACTAGACATGTAGGTGGCAATACATCACTTGATAAAATCACCTTCCCTTCGCAAGGGCCGAGTTCGTTGGAGCGTCCTTCTCCGTTGCGTGGTTGTGGTGGCTTTACTTGCGCTGTTTTTTGCAATCGTTTCTTGGTCTGAATCATCGCAGACAGACATGATGGTACCGGAAGCGATTGGTTCTAACAAAGTGGCGTCTTGATTTTACGTAATTCTGTTGTGTGATACCTTTTGGCTGTTACGAACAGTTTTAAAAACTGTCATTATTATTATTATTATAAATGTGTTCTTAGCTTTACCCCAAGAATATATGTGTTCTTAGCTTTGCCCCTAGATTGTATGTGTTTTTAGCTGTACCCCTAGAATATATTCGTGATCTTTACTTTATCTCAAAGAATATATGCATGCTCTTAGCTTTACCCCCAAGAATGTTTGTGTTCATAGCTTTAACCCCAAGAATATATGCGTGTTTTTAGCTGTACCCCAAGACTATATCTGCCCTTAGATTTTACCCCTAGAATATATGCGTGACCTTTACCTCAAAGAATATATACATGTTCTTAGCGTGTTTTTAGCTTTACCCCAAGACTATATATGCGTGTCCTTTATCATACCCCAAGAATATATCCGTTTTCTTACCGTATCCAAAAAATATATGCGTGCTCTCTGCCTTACCACAAGAATATAATAGTATGCATGTCCTTAGTTTACCCCAAGAATATATGCGTGAAGTAAGAGTCAAAGCACAAAAATATACAAAAACCAGACATAATCATGGCATATATTTTCATCGCAAGAGTCTCCAAAAACCAATCGTCAGAAAACAAGAGATTCATATTATTTATTCGCAAAAGCGTAAGTGACTTGACCAAAAGGAGCTGATCCTCGCTGACTGGAGATACGACAAACACAGAGATTCTAATCTCAGGAACCTGCTCCGTTTAGATAAAGATCCTCAGTTGGCTCTTTGAGAACCATTGTGCAAACCCTGGTCATGAACAAGACCTAGAGAGGGTCTCACTCTTCTTCTTCCTCTTCTTCTTGAGGTTTTGGTCAGGAAGATGCTGCCCTGATTCGATCTCGATTGCGCACCTGTACGTTGCTTTCGATGAATGTTAGATGCACTCGTCTTTTATCAATTAAAGATTGTACTCAGTTCCCCGGAACTTTCTTCCTCGCACCGTTGGACTTGGGAGCAGTCCTGAGGATGTTGAGCAATTGGAACATCAGAAGTTCGGGATAAGATTCTGTGATTTAATGTCCTCAAAGCAATCCTCCTCGTGTGTTGATAATTTATTTACATTTATTTATTATTTATTTATTAATCTGTTAATTGTTTTCATTTTATAAAAACGGAACTCTTCTTACTGTATATCCTATTACCTTGTTACTACTTTCAAACGAGCACCATATTTTGTGGAAGCTTGAATTTCAAGTCATTGGCCCCTTTGGTGGGCTTCTTCCATATGAATAGTTCGCCTTCTGAGTAATAATAATAATAATAATAATAATATAATAATAATAATAATAATAAGGGCTTCTTCCATATGAATACAGTTGGCCTCCTGAGTAATAATAATAATAATAATAATAATGGGCTTCTTCCGTATGAATAGGCTTCACCTTTTGAATAATCAGTAATAATAATAGTAATGATAATAAATGAAAAGTCGTACAAATAAGAACCGCGGAAATATTTCGGGGGTATCAGGCGACATAAAAAAAAAAAAAGGGCCATACGCTTTGTTCAGTGGGTGACGAATTGTTAAGACGGGAATCACGCGTGCGATGTGAGATAAAAACGTTGATCTCGATCAATATTTACCTCTCTCTCTCTCTCTCTCTCTCTCTCTCTCTCTCTCTCTCTCTCTCTCTCTCTCTCTCTCTCTCTCACCAAAACTTAGTATTAATGACAGCCAACAAAAAAACGAAATTGAAAGGAATTTTACCATCTTTAACAAACACGTATCGGAACGTTTTGTAGAACTACATGTCCTCCTCTCATTTCTCGCTCGTCTCTTCTCTCTCGTCTTTATCGTATTCTCAGTTTACCAACTCTCATCTCGTGTCTCTTTGTGATCAACCCTTTTCTTCTCTCTCTCTCTCTCTCTCTCTCTCTCCTTGTTCTTTGTTCGACCGTCTCTCTCCCTCCCTCCTAACAGCTTCAGTATCCTTTATCGCCTTTGTACGGTTCTCCCCTCTCTCTTATAAATCATTTAGTAATCTCCTTTATTATAATTAGTTTTGCTTTTTGACTCTTCTTTTAATTTGCGTGTTGGTTTACGTACCAGACACAAAAACGGCAGTTTTAATTATATAATAAACGATTTTTCCGTTGAAAAAACATGATTTCATCATAAAGTCTTTTTTGTATACATATGTATACCTTCGATATATTTTCTGCCATTTACGTAGACATTTTTCTGAGGATTTCTTATCTCGGTTATCCTGCTGCAGTGGAATTACAGTCCAATTTACCTGTCGTATTTTCAGTGTGTTATGCTTTGAATTTATCAACGAGATATTTCATTCATATTTTCAGAACTAATCCTAGGATACGTTTTGTATCCTTGTTTATTATTTCCATAGGAAGTTATATTATTATTTTTATATTATTTGTATTTTATTATTTTTTGTTTTATTTTTTGTTTTTATTTTTATTTTCATCTTTATTTTTATTTTTGTATTTCTGTTTTTAATATTTCTTTATTATCGTTGTTGTTTTGTTATTTTTATTTTTTATTTTCTTTATTTTTCATATCTAGTGATTTATGTTTTATCGTAGTCATCTGTTAAGTCGATTATTCTTCCGTAACTTCTACTTTCGGGGTGTTGCTATGAATAGTATAAGTCTTTAATACACGGAGCTGAGATTTGGAATCTTTTATCTTCCTTGTATTTTTTTTTTTTTTTTTTTTTTTTTTGTCGTGATGTTTTCCTCATTTTATAGTCCTTACTTTTATTTTTCTTCCCCTTTCTCTTTCTTCCTTCCTTCCTTCCTCAGTAATTTTCAAACTGTTCCCCCTTCTCTTCCTTCTTACCTTCCTTCCTTCCTTCCTTATTCTGGTTTAGATTTTTAAATGTCCTTTAGCTGAAATTAGCTCCCACATGATAATGTAATGAAAGTTTCTCATTCATGCATAACACTGGAATTTATCACAAAAGTAATAGCCAAAGGAAGAGACAAATGTAATGTATCATTTAATATAAAAGAAATTTCAATTTTATTTCAATGCTATCATCAGTACAAGAAGATATGCACGAAAAGGTCATGTTTAAGGAAACGACGCAGAAGGATATCGAAATAAAAGTCATACGATTGGCAAATGGATGCGAACGTAAGAAGACGAAAATACATATAAAGAGTGAATATTATCTCCATATGAAGACGGTGAGAATGATTATGGAGAAATCTCAACAAGCAGGTATCCTAAAACAACAGTTATAAGACACCAAGTTATTCTAAATATGCATAAAGCGATTGAAATACCGAGATGGGTGGGAGAGGTCTACCATCACACTATAATAACCCGTTGGAAAGATAAAGATAAAGAAAGAGAAAGAGAGTGTGTGAAAGATGGTGGGGAAGGGAGGGGGGGGGGGGGGGGGCGGGGGGGGAGAGAAAGAGAGAGATTGGGCGCATGCTTATGGACAATACCTTTATGATTGTTATGGTTTTTATTAATCCTTCGCGTCTACTAAATTCTCGTTCACTCCACCTTCAGCTGACCGGCCTAGATAAAGCGTAATTTATATTTCATGCGAGATTATTTGAAAAGGAAAATGGTTATCTCCACTCTTCATGACCCTCTCGTACGCCAGCGAGCCTCCACCGGGTAACGATTCCTAACAGCTTTCAGTTCCCACAGGCCACAACCTCTAATTGCCAATTCTCTCCCGCCCCCTGAACCCCCTCCCCGCTCACCTTTCCTGTCTTCTCTCTCTACAGCTGAATTCCCTTCTCTCTCTCTCTCTCTCTCTCTACAGCTGATGATCCTAACAGTTATCAACTGCGTTTCTTGATACATCTCCTGTCAATAGAAGATGCTTTAAGCCTATATTACAAGTGTAGATAGATGTGCAAATATTCTTACTGTGTAAACAACTTACACTGTAAGGACAATTGCACATCGAACTGCACTTGCAATATAGACCTATGTCGTTGTCCTTTGACAGGAGATTATCTCGAAGCAATTGTTTACATTGCAAGGACAATTGCACATCTAACCGCACCTTCTGTGTAGGTCTACGTCATTTTCCTTTTGA
>NC_087221.1:46721488-46808988 GCF_015104395.2 Macrobrachium nipponense
TTTGGTATGAGTCCTGGAGCTACTTCAGCCTCTAGTTCCTTTTCCAGATTCCTTTCAGGGATCTTGGGATCGTGCCTAGTGTTCCTATGATTATGGGTACAATTTCCACTAGCATATCCCATATCCTTCTTATTACTATTTTCAGATCTTGATACTTATCCATTTTTTCCCTTTCTTTCTCTTCAACTCTGGTGTCCCATGGTATATGGACATCAATGAGTGATACTTTCTTCTTGATTTTGTCAATCAACGTCACGTCTGGGTCTGTTTGCACGGTAATCACCCATATCCTGTTCTGAATACCATAGTCCCAGAAGGATCTTTGCTTGATCGTTTTCTATCACTCCTTCAGGTTGGTGTTCATACCACTTATTACTGCAAGGTAGCTGGTGTTTCTTGCACAGGCTCCAGTGGAGGGCCTTTGCTACTGAATCATGCCTCTTTTTGTACTGGTTCTGTGCAAGTGCCGGGCATTCGCTTGCTATGTGGTTTATGGTTTCATTTTTCGTATTGCACTTCCTACATATGGGAGAGATGTTATTTCCATCTATCGTTCTTTGGACATATCTGGTTCTTAGGGCCTGATCTTGTGGCCGCTGTTAATTCATTCCTTTGTCAGTTTCCTGTTCTTGAGCTCTCCCTCAGTAGCCATTGTCACGTGTCATCGCTGGCTAGTTCTTTAGTCTGTCTCATGTATTGTCCGTGCGTTGGTTTGTTATGCCATTCCTCTGTTCTGCTTGTCTTTCTCCTGTCTCTGTATATTTCTAGGTCTTCGTCTAATTTTATCAGTCCTTCTTCCCATGCACTCTTGAGCCACTCGTCTTCACTGGTCTTCATATGTTGCCCCATTGCTCTGTTCTCAATGTTGACGCAGTCCTCTATGCTTAGTAGCCCCCTCCCTCCTTCCTTTCGTGTTATGTATAGTCTGTCCGTATTTGCTCTTGGGTGTAGTCCTTTGTGTATTGCCATATGTTTCCTCGTTTTCTGGTCTATGCTGCGAAGTTCTGGTTAAGCAACATTGGGGCTGGTCAGTCGTTGGATGGGTGACCGGTCTCCTCGTCGTTGATTCCTTGGGAAAGGATCTTTACCATAATTTCCTCAGTCTACTCAGCTGTAAATGAGTATCTATCCCTGATGGGGTAGGGTCCAGCTATGGGTTAAATAGCAAAACTCTGCAACGATGGAAAGAAATGAAGGATTAAACGACAACGACGTAAATGGAACCTCTGGCAACAGAGGAGCTTCGTCCGGCAACCAGGTATTCAGCCCAATTGTAGGGGAAGACGGTCAGGTACTTGGAGGTCGTCATCCAGCAACTGACCACCACAACAACATTAACCAACAACCAGAGACTGGAGCTACAGAATTATTTTTTTTTTTTTTTTTTTTTTTTTTATTATTTTTTTTTTTTTTTTTTTTTTTGCTCCTATCACAGTCCTCCAATTCGACTGGGTGGTATTTATAGTGTGGGGTTCCGGGTTGCATCCTGCCTCCTTAGGAGTCCATCACTTTTCTTACTATGTGTGCCGTTTCTAGGATCACACTCTTCTGCATGAGTCCTGGAGCTACTTCAGCCTCTAGTTTTTCTAGATTCCTTTTCAGGGATCTTGGGATCGTGCCTAGTGCTCCTATGATTATGGGTACGATTTCCACTGGCATATCCCATATCCTTCTTATTTATATATTATTATTTTATTTTTTAAATTATTATTATAATTATTATACTTTATTTAATTAATTAATTATTTTATTATTATTAATTATACCTTATTATTATTTAATTAATTATTATGATTATTATTATTATATTATTATTATTCATTAGACATGAAGGATACCCTTTCATGTGGAACAAGGAGAAGTTACAGAAAATAAAAGGAAATTAAAACAGAAGAGATCAGTTATTTGAAAAAAAAAATTAATTAACAAATTAATAAATATATTGAAAAAGATTAATTAACAAATTAACTAATATATTGATAAAAAAATGTACATTTTTAAAATGCAAGCGAAAAAACAGTTATGTAAGTTACGATGAAGTCTAGAAAATACAGTATATAAAATAACTTGCTCAGACTTTTTAGACAAATGCAGCCAAAAAAAAAAAAAAAGAATAGACAGAAACTTGTAATCTTTACCTTTTTACTCTGCATCTGTTTATGTACTCCAGAGTAAATATTTTCACTGTCTGGGAAAATCGACTCTCTCTCTCTCTCTCTCTCTCTCTCTCTCTCTCTCTCTCTATCTCTCTCTCTCATCATGACAGAAAGGAAATTTTAGCAATTCCTCTCTCTCTCTCAAATCCTACAGAAGGGAAATCTTAATTTGCAATCTCTCTCTCTCTCTCTCTCTCTCTCTCTCTCTCTCTCTCTCTCTCTCTCTCAAATCACTGACAGAAGGAAATCTTATTAATTTGTGTCGTGGTTTATCTCTCTCTCTCTCTCTCTCGCTGAAATTACTGACAGAAGGAAATCTTATTAATTTGTGTCGTGGTTTATCTCTCTCTCTCTCTCTCTCTCGCTGAAATCACTGACAGAATGAAATCTTATTAATTTGTGTCGTGGTTTATCTCTCTCTCTCTCTCTCTCTCTCTCTCTCTCTCTCTCTCTTCTCTCAGAGTATCATAAACAATAATTGTTTTGGTCGAAGTAAATATTAACCTTGAATACATTATAAGTAACCACAATCGCCTCCTTTTCCCTGTGGGAAGAACCGAAGATATATTGGATAAACTGGTAGCCAATTAAACCTCGGAATAGATTGGCCGAATGCGTCAAGAGTTCTCTCCGGCCTGGTAATTGGCCCGGTCAGATGGGTGGCACACGTGACCTCTGACCCGCCATGCCTTAAGAGGTCACAGGCACTTGCGTGTTCGTTTGGCCACGCAGATAAATAAGTGTGTGTATGGTCGTCGGGTAATGGATGGCGAGGCGGTGTTGGTGGTGGGGGCGGGGTTATGAATCGGGGAAGAAGCACAAGAAACTTTATTGGTCATTAAATGTTTAATGCTGCAGTTTAAAGAAGGGGGGGTATTCTAGTCGGGTCTTGCGTTTGGAGGTTAGCTTCATATTAGTCTTTACCGTCTTTATCCGTCTAGTTCTTCTCCCTTTTCGTTTGGAGGTTAGCGGTAATCCATCTCTATTCATCTTTCCTTCAAGTTCTCCCTTTTTCTATGAAGGTTAGTTTTTATCTATCTTTATACTTCTTTATTTAGTTTTCCTTTAAATTCTCCCTTTTTGTTTGTAGTTTCGCTTTCACCCGTCTTTATTTATCTTTGTTTACTTTCCTTCTAATTCCCCCTTGCGTTTGGAGGTTAGCTTTTACCCATCTTTATTCATGTTCCCTTCTAGTTCTCCTTTTTCGTTTTGAGGTTACCTTGTTAGCCATCTTCATTCATCTTTATTTACCCTTTCTTCCGGTTCCCCTTTTCCCTCGCAGTATTTCCTTTTACATTATACCTAACATTTAATATTTCCCAACAAAATTAAATCGTATATGTATGGTAAAGAAAACGGGAAGTCTGCAATAGTTAGATCTCTTACTAATGTTAACGACAGAGTTGCATGTTCATGCGGAGTTCATCATCTTATTACATGATCCTTTATCAGTCTCGCTAGGGCAAGTCGGCGGATTTATCACGCATACGTAATGAGAGTAAATAGAGATTGTGATTTGCTATTATACTTCAGGAAAGGGTCACGATGAATAATATTATTATACTGTAGGGCTGCTTTATATCAAAACAATCTGGTCACTAGATTGATTGATTTAGTCGCGTCTGGTGATTGGTTTTTTGGTGGGGTTGCCAGGACGGTTTTAATTTGTTGTCAGTTTAAAGAACGTAGCATTGATGAGGTCGTCCAGTGATCTGATTGTCAGTTCGGTTCCTCTTTTATACATTTTTTTAATAGGAAGTAAGATCAATTATATGTAAGTATAGAATATACTATATATATATATATAATATATCTATATTAGTATATCTATATATATATATATATATATACATATAGTATTACATTATATATATATATATATATATAGATATATATATAGATATATATGATATAATACATATATATACATATATATAATATATATATATATATATATATATATACATATATATATATATATATATTAGTATATATATATATATATGTATATATATATATATATATATATATATATATATATATATATATATATATATATATATATATATATATTATATACATATGTTTGTATATATTTATATCATATTATCAGGTATATATATATATATATATATTATTATATATATATATCATATATATATATATATATATATATATATATATATATATATATATATATATATATATTATATATATATATATATATATATATTGAAACTGCGAGTACAGGGCAATATTCTAAAGGAAATAGCACTAACAAAAACAAAAGAAAGCTCGATAGACGAAACAGGGATGAAAAAATGAGATGTGCAAGACTGAAGGAAGCTAGAAATAAAAAAAAATGAAGAAATTAATAAAAACAATTAGACTATTCTTGACTTCGTTTGCAGTTGGGAATTCCCGAACGACGTCTTTCAGATTGTCAAGAAAAATCCCAAGTGACATGACGTGAAAGTTTAATGAGGTAATATTTTTATATTTTTACTGTGATATAATTTTTTTTTTCACTGTGATTTTATTCATTCTTTATAAAAATTAATATTTGACAAACACTGTCTTTTAATTTTTCACGGAATGCGAGTAAAGAGTTTTTAAGAAAAATTGCAACGAATATACTTAAGGAACTTGCCAATTTTTTTCTCCATAAAAAAAATCATTTGACAGAAAAACGCTCATAAAAAAGGAAGGAAAACGAGATACACATTCTTCAAAACCTAAAAAAAAAAAAATCCAAGCAGCCGTTTGGCCACAACCTTTCCTTGTTTCCTTTAAGATTTTTGAAAAACGGGTGATCAATTCTAGCCAACGCCTCTCACCTCTCGAATATTTTCTCGCAGGCCTTGACCCAAAATATCCCCGAGGGAGACTCATTCATAATGCTTTAATTCTAAGGCGAAATCCGAGTGTAATCTGATATACAGATTCGACCTTCGCGAATTCCCTCCCTCGCGAGTGTACGCCGTGACGTCACGGGCTGGATTATCTTTTCTCCGTTGTATATGTAATCCTTGTATCAACGGATCATTTATTCCTCCCTCCATATTCTTTTGCCTTTTTTTTCTAATTCCCCTCTCGTGCAATTTATTGCGAAGAGCGGGCGTTTGAATATCTGGAGATCGAGTTTGCGATATACATAAGTAGTTGAATATTGGTTTTGCCTGAATTCTCGTGAAATGATTATATAATTTTGCTCTACCAGGATATTAATTCTCTAAAGGTGGCTGTGTGTGTAACCTCATTAGCTTTAAAATGTATGCAATAAGAAGTGACAATTAAAGCATTCGATACCTGGTTATCGAGGCGCGTAGGCGTCGTTGGAGATGGGTGGATAATTCGTCCTCGCATACTGATATGAACCTTGATATTCCCGTGTAAAATAAACAAAAGCCAAAGAAAAGAGGAGGAAATGGGTTTCGGATATAATATGCAGACACCGCCTATGAGGAGGAGAGCCTGTAATCTGAGAATGGTTTGTTTTCTCTTCTTCTTCCAGCATCTTCCAGCTCCCCCTTCCAGCATCTTCCAGTCCCACTTCCAGCATTTTCAGTTTTCCCACGTTCCAGCATCTTCCAGCATCTTCCAGCCCAGCTCCCCTCCCAGCATCTTCCAGCCCAGTCCCCATCCAGCATCTTCCAGTCCAGCCCCCCTTCCAGCATCTTCCAACCCAGCCCCCTTCCAGCATCTTCCAGCCTCCCCCTTCCATCATCTTCCAGGCCAGCCCCCATTCCTGCCAGAATTCTTCCAGCCCAAGGCCCCCTTCCAGCATTTCCTTCCAGGCCTCCCCTTTCCGTTCCAGCCATCATTCCAGCCACAGCCCTTCCCCTTCCAGCATCTTCCAGCCCAGCCCCACTTCCAGCATCTTCCAGCCCAGTCCCCCTTCCAGCATCTTCCAGCTCAGCCCCCTTCCAAGCCATCCTTCCAGCCCACTCCCCCTTACCAGCCCCATCCCCTTCCAGCCAATCCCCCTTCCAGCATCTTCAAGCCCAGCCCCCACTTCCCAGGTAATCTTCCAGCCCAAGGACCCCCCCCCTTCCAGGTAATTCCTTCCAGCCCAGCCCCCCCTTCAAGGCCATCCCGTACCCCCCCCCCCCCTAGTCCAGAACCCCCCTTCCAGCCCATCCTCCAAGCCCAGCCCCCCTTCCAGACTTTCCCGCTCAGCCCCCCCACCCCCATTCCAAGCATCCTTCCAGCCCAGCCCCACTTTCCGCATCCGGCCCATCTTCCAGCCCACCTTCCGCCCCATTCTTCCAGCCCCTTCCCCCGCATCTTAACATCCTTCCAGCCCAGCCCCATTCGCATCTTCCAGGCCCCCCCCCCAACCTTCCAAGGCCCCCCCATCTTTCCAGCCCCCTTCCGGCATCTTCCATCCCCCCTTCCGGCATCTTCCAGCCTCTCCCGTCCAGCATCTTCCAGCTCCCTTCCAGCATCTTCCAGCCCAGCCCCCCTTAAAGCATCTTCCAGCCCAGCCCCTCTTCCAGCATCTTCCTGGCCCCCTTCCAGCGTCTTCCAGTCCCCCTTCCAGCATCTTCCAACCAGCCAGCTAGCCAGCCGTTTTTTGGTCGCTTGCTTGCTTGCTTTGTGCCCGAGATCTGCTCTCAAGCAAGCAAACAAGCAAGCAAGCGCTGGTGATCATTGAATCCCTCAGATAAAAGGTGCTGACTACTTCTGATTGGCGGTTTGAATGTGCTTCGCTCTCCGGCCGATGGCGAGATTAGCCAGACTTATGGCAGAGGTCCCGGCGCGAGATATGCCGGGAATAACACACACGAGAGAGAGAGAGAGAGAGAGAGAGAGAGAGAGAGAGAGAGAGACTTTGAAAGCACACAAGCATTTGAAAAAGGGCCTCATTTGCTGATTAGCGAGTCCCTGGTTACAAGCGCCTTTGCTTGCTGGGCCGGCCGATGTAATCGAGAAACGACGTAAATATCGAAGCTTTACGTTCGATCGTAGGGGTAATTACGCCATTCTCGCGGCTACGGCCTCGGCCCGATAATGTTCATTACGAACAAACCGCAACACCTCTAATCACCTAATGGTTAACTAATGCCTCTGCATAAATGGTATTGCGTCGGAGGAATTCGGCATTTCTCTGTGAAAAGCGAGAGAGAAAAATAGAGAGAGAGAGAGTGATGCCGTTTACGGAGGGAATATCTCTCCGGAAAATCGAAAAATGGCGCGAAGTCAAGTGATTACTGGCGTACACAAGACAATACGTTTCACACGGGCTGGAATTAATGCGCCGGAGACGGTGTTTAGCTGGACCGTTCCAGGCGGTGATACCTCAGCCTGGGAGTCGTAAAAATAAATCGAATGTTATGGACGTGGCCCCGAACACCTTCTACTTGACCCCTTTTAACTCGTTGTTTTTCCCACTCGGCCGTATTTTTGTCAGCATTTGCGTAATTTCGCTGCATAAATCGACTTACTTTGGACCCGGGGAAAACGGGAGAGAGAGAGAGAGAGAGATTATTCTAGTGAGAAATATAGGCAACAATATTTTTTTATATTGAACCCCACTCAATGAGTTGAGAGAGAGAGAGAGAGAGAGAGAGAGAGAGAGAGAGAGAGAGAGAGAGAGAGAGAGAAGAATATTATTCTAGTGAGAAATATAGACAAACAGTATTCTTTTATATTGAACCCCACTCAATGAGTTGAGAGAGAGAGAGAGAGAGAGAGAGAGAGAGAGAGAGAGAGAGAGAGAGAGAATATTATTCTAGTGAGAAATATAGACAACAGTATTCTTTTTATATTGAACCCCACTCAATGAGTTGAGAGAGAGAGAGAGAGAGAGAGAGAGAGAGAGAGAGAGAGAGAATATTATTCTAGTGAGAAATAGACAACAGTATTCTTTTATATTGAACCCCACTCAATGAGTTGAGAGAGAGAGAGAGAGAGAGAGAGAGAGAGAGAGAGAATATTATTCTAGTGAGAAATATAGACAACAGTATTCTTTTTATATTGAACCCCACTCAATGAGTTGAGAGAGAGAGAGAGAGAGAGAGAGAGAGAGAGAGAGAGAGAGATTATTCTAGTGAGAAATATAGACAACAGTATTCTTTTTATATTGAACCCCACTCAATGAGTTGAGAGAGAGAGAGAGAGAGAGAGAGAGAGAGAGAGAGAGAGAGAGAGAGAGAGAGAGAGAGAGAGAATATTATTCTAGTGAGAAATATAGACAACAGTATTCTTTTTATACTGAACCCCACTCAATGAGTTGAGAGAGAGAGAGAGAGAGAGAGAGAGAGCCGAGAGAGAGAGAGAGAGATTATTCTAGATGATATAAGCAACAATATTTTTTCATATTGAACCTCACTGATGATGAGAGAGAGAGAGAAGAGAGAGGGGGGGGGAGATAGAGAGAGAGAGAGAATATTAACTAGTGAAAATATAGACAACAATATTCTTTTATATTGAACCCCACTCAATGAGTTGAGAGAGAGATTAGAGAGAGAGAGAGAGAGAGAGAGAGAGAGAGAGAGAGAGAGAGAAATATAGACGACAATATTTTTTTATACTGAACCCCACTGAATGAGTTGAGAGAGAGAGAGAGAGACCTTACCTTACAGACCTTACATCTTGTTCGGGTTGCCCCAGGTCCCTCAGTGTGAGGCACCTCTAATGTCTACCAGAGAGTTGCTAGTACATCTTCCGGTATATTTTGCATCTTCCAATCTTGGATGGTCTGGGATGCTGTTTAGATATTTGTCGAGCTTATTCTTAAACACATCTACGCTCACTCCTGATATATTCCTCAGATGAGCTGGCAACGCATTGAATAGACGCTGCATTATCGATGCTGGTGCGTAATGGATTAATGTCCTGTGTGCTTTCCTTATTTTTCCTGGTATCGTTTTGGGCACTATTAATCTACCTCTGCTTGCTCTTTCTGATATTTTTAGTTCCATGATGTTTTCTGCTATTCCTTCTATCTGTTTCCATGCCTGAATTATCATGTAGCGTTCTCTTCTCCTTTCTAGACTATATAATTTTAAGGATTGTAGTCTTTCCCAGTAGTCAAGGTCCTTAACTTCTTCTATTCTACCTGTAAAGGACCTTTGTACACTCATCTATTTGTGCAATATCCTTTTGATAGTGTGGGTACCATATCATATTGCAATATTCAAGTGGACTACGAACATATGTTTTTATAAAGCATAATCATGTGTTCAGCTTTTCTTGTTTTTGAAGTGCCGTAACAACATTCCCATTTTTTTGCTTTACATTTTGCCAATAGAATTGCTATTTGATCATTGCATAACATGTTCCTATTCATCATCACACCAAGGTCTTTAACTGCTTCCTTATTTGTGATTGTCTCATTATTAGGTCCCCTATATGCATATAGCTTTCCTTCTCTGTCTCCATAATTTATTGATTCAAATTTATCAGAGTTAAATACCATCCTATTTATCTCTGCCCAATCATATACTTTGTTAAGGTCTCTTTGTAGAGCGTTCCTATCTTCATCACAAGTAATTTTTCTACTTTTTTCTTGTGTCATCAGCGAAAAATAATCAATACGAATCCTTAACATTACTGTCTATTGTCTTCAATCATAATAACAAACAGTATTGCAGCTAACACCGCACCTTGTGGCACACCGGATATTACCTTGGTTTCATCCGATTTCTCATCGTTTGCAATAACTATCTGTTTCTGTTGTGTAAAAATTCTTTTAACCATCTTCCTACTTTATCCACGATATTGTTTTTCTAAGTTTTCTTCGCTAATATATTATGGTCTACCTTGTCAAAAGCTTTTGCAAAGTCTAGATAAACCACATGTTTCATTTCCACTTTTCATATTTTTGAATATGTTCTCACGGTGGACTAACAGTTGGGTTTGTGACTTTTTCCGGGTACGAAACCATGTTGTCCCATATTAAACAAATTATTTTTTATTAATGTTTTCATAATATTTTTCTTCATTACCCTTTATCATACACTTTCATAATATGTGATGTTAGACTCACAGGCCTATAATTACTTGCCTCTAGTCTTGATCCACTTTTGAAAGTAGGGGTAATATATGCTAATTTGTGCTCATCATAAATCTTGCCTGTATCTACACTTTGTCTTAATAATATTGCAAGTGGCTTTGCGATAGAATGAACTACTTTCTTTAACAAAATAGCAGGAACTCCATCAGGCCCTGCTGCAGCTGCATTTTTAATTTCATTAATAGCCTGCACAATATCAGCTTCATTAATATCTATGTCAGCTAAATATTCACTATTTTCGCCCTCCCTTCTATATCATTATCTTCATTATCTATTCTAGGGTGAATTCGCTCTTATATCGTTCTGCCAATATAAGAGAGAGAGAGAGAGAGAGAGAGAGAGAGAGAGAGGAGAGAGAGAGAGAGAATATTATTCTAGTGAGAAATATAGACGACAATATTTTTTTATATTGAACCCAACTGAATGAGTTGAGAGAGAGAGAGAGAAATATAGACGACAATATTTTTTTATACTGAACCCCACTGAGAGACAGACAGACAGACAGACAGACAGACAGACAGACAAACAGATGTTATTCTATTGAGAAAATATAGACGACAATATTTTTTATATTGCCCCCCAACCCACTGAATGAGGTGGAGAGAGAGAGAGAGAGGAGAGAGAGAGAGAGGAGAGAGAGAGAGAGCGAGAGAGGAGAGAGAGAGCGAATATTATTTCTATGAGAAATATTGACGACAATATTTTTTTATATTGAACCCCACTGAATGTGTTGAGAGAGAGAGGAAGAGAGAACCTAGAGAGAGAGAGAGACTGAGAGAGAGAGAGAGAGAGAGAAAGAGAGAGAGACCTTACCTTACAGCCACCTTACATCTTGTTCGCCTTGCCCCAGGTTCCCTTGACCCTCAGTGTGAGGCACCTCTAATGTCTACCAGAGAGTTTGCTAGTACATCTTCCGGTATATTTTGCATCTTCCAATCTTGGATGGTCTGGGATGCAGTTTAGATATTTGTCGAGCTTATTCTTAAACACATCTACGCTCACTCCTGATATATTCCTCAGATGATGGCAACGCATTGAATAGACGCTGCATTATCGATGCTGGTGCGTAGTGGATTAATGTCCTGTGTGCTTTCCTTATTTTTCCTGGTATCGTTTTGGGCACTATTAATCTACCTCTGCTTGCTCTTTCTGATATTTTTAGTTCCATGATATTTTCTGCTATTCCTTCTATCTGTTTCCATGCCTGAATTATCATGTATCGTTCTCTTTCCTTTCTAGACTATATAATTTTAAGAATTGTAGTTCTTTCCCAGTAGTCTAGGTCCTTAACTTCTTCTATTCTAGCTGTAAAGGACCTTTGTACACTCTCTATTTGTGCAATATCCTTTTGATAGTGTGGGTACCATATCATATTGCAATATTCAAGTGGAACTACGAACATATGTTTATAAAGCATAATCATGTGTTCAGCTTTTTCTTGTTTGAAGTGCCGTAACAACATTCCCATTTTTGCTTTACATTTTGCCAACAGAGTTGCTATTTGATCATTGCATAACATGTTCCTATTCATCATCACACCAAGGTCTTTAACTGCTTCCTTATTTGTGATGGGTCCTCATTATTAGGTCCCTTATATGCATACGCTTTTCTTTCTCTGTCTCCATAATTTATTGATTCAAATTTATCAGAGTTAAATACCATCCTATTTACCTCTGCCCAATCATATACTACTTTGTTAAGGTCTCTTTGTAGAGCGTTCCTATCTTCATCACAAGTAATTTCTCTACTTATTCTTGTGTCATCTGCGAAACTACTCACTACCGAATCCTTCAACTTATTATTGTCTATGTCTTCAATCATAATAACAAACAGTATTGCAGCTAACACCGTACCTTGCGGCCACCGGATATTACCTTGACTTCCATCCGATTTCTCGTCGTTTGCAATAAACTATCTGTTTTCTGTTGTGTAAAAATTCTTTTAACCATCTTCCTACTTTATCCACGATATTGTGTGTTTTCTAATTTTCTTCGCTAATATATTATGGTTCTACTTTATCAAAAGCTTTTGCAAGTCTAAATAAAACCACATCTGTTTCATTTCCGCTTTTTCATATTTTTTAATATGTTCTCACGGTGGACTAACAGTTGGGTTTGTGTACTTTTTCCGGGTACGGAAACCATGTTGTCCTTTATTAAACAAATTATTTTTTATTAAATGTTTCATAATATTTTTCTTCATTACCCTTTCATACACTTTCATAATATGTGATGTTAGACTCACAGGCCTATAATTACTTGCCTCTAGTCTTGATCCACTTTTGAAAAGTAGTAGGGTAATATATGCTAATTTGTGCCTCATCATAAATCTTGCCTGTATCTACACTTTGTCTTAATAATATTGCAAGTGGCTTGCGATAGAATGAACTACTTTCTTTAACAAAATAGCAGGAATTCCATCAGGCCCTGCAGCAGCTCCATTTTTAATTTCATTAATAGCCTGCACAATATCAGCTTCATTAATATCTATGTCAGACTAAATATTCACTATTTTCATCCCTTACTTCTATATCATTATCTTCATTATCTATTCTAGGGGTGAATTCTCTCTATATCGTTCTGCCAGTATGTTGCAAATTTCCTTTTTTTCATTCGTTAATCTCCCTTCAATTCTCAGAGGGCCTATTTCTATTCTTCTTTTATCATCTTCTTCGCATATGAGATAATAGCTTGGGGTTTTGCTTGATATTTTTTTTAATAGGGTTTTTTTCTTCCAAGTCCCGTTTTTCATTTTCTTTTGATTGTATAATCTTTTGTTCTGCATTTTCTATCTTACTTTTTAGTTCTATAACTTTCCATGCATTTTTTTCTTTTGCAAGACCTTTTTTGTTCCACTTTCTGATTTTCTGGAACAAGATCCTTCTGTCTCTTGGTATGCATGAATGATGTTTACTTTTCTTCTTCGGTATATATTTTTCCACTATTTTCTCCAATATTTTATATAATATCTCCGTATTTACCCTTATGTCATCACTTACGAAAATGTTATCCCAATCTTTGTTTAATTCTTCATTAATTTCTGACCATTTTATATTTTTACTGATAGAAGTTGTATTTTCCATATCCTTTCCACTTTTTCATTTCTTGCTTATCTCTATTTTCACTTGCTTTGGAATGAACTGTTAATTCTATGACATTATGGTCTGAAATATTCGCATTATAAACTATTATTTCTTTAACATAATTCATCTCGTTCACAAATACTAGGTCTAAAGTATTTTCCTTTCTTGTTGGCAGGTGATTTATTTGTTGAATGTTGTATTCTAGTAGCATATCTAATAGCTTTTCAAATTGCCTCTTATCTTCTGCACTACTATTACTCTCTTTTTTATATGTATAAGTACAACCACAATCTCCTATTCGTTCTTTCCATTCTACGAAAGGAAAGTTGAAGTCACCAGATAGGAGAATAGTCCAGTCCTTGTGATTTCTACATATATCATCCAATTTTTCAATTATTAAGTCAAACTCTTTAGTATTAGGAGGTCTATATATTACTGTTCATCAATTTTTCAGATTCAAATTCTACCGCTATTAGTTCACATTCTGAGTTACTATATTTCTCATATATTTTTCCTTGTTTTTTGTCTTTCCCATATATTGCGGTTCCCCCTTGATTCTATTTTTTTCTATCTGATCTATAAGTTTGGAACCCTTTTATTTTGATCATCATTCCCAGTCTCTTGGGAATACCAGGTTTCACTTATATTCATTTATATCTATTTTCTTTTCATTTTGGGTTAGTTCTTCTAAGTACTCTATTTTTCTTTTTGGAGTACTCGTAACTAAACCCTGCGCATTCATCACTATGATGGTTTGCGTGTTTTCTCCTTCATTTAATACTGTAGTAATAGGATTTCCCATGTCTCTTTCCTGTTCTGGTATGTTGTTCTTTTTTTTTCATTTCCAGAAATTCTGACATTAAAAATCCAACTTTTCCATAATATTTGATCTTCCTTCATCATAATTATTCATTATTTTGTGTCTGAATCTGCAATTTTTCTCCGTTTCTGCAATATCCTCTTGCATAATAAATACAGTTATTATCTCTGTGTAGAATTTCGGAGCTGATGCTTTGAAATTTTTGCTGACACCTCTGCATATCTCATGGTGGTTTGCTTTTCTCTTTTACCTGATATTCTTGATTTCTCTCTTTATTGTTTCTTTCTTATTTTGGATTTATTACTTGGTTGGTTATTTATTTGATTATGATTCATGGCTACAGGGTGCATATATTTGCATTTTTTGTGTCGAACTTACATCCTTTTCCTTCTTTTAGGTTTTTACATATTTTTGGATGCAGATCTCTGCAATCATCCCATATCCATCTAAGTATGCACATTTACCATATATTTCATAGTTTTGACATATCTTAGGATGTTTGTAGTAACATCTTTCTCCAAATCTGCAATTCCCTCTTTTCAAAAGGTTGCAGATTTTGTCTTTCTTGTCTATTTTTTTCCTCTTTCCCGTCATTGTATAGATCTGGGTAGAGCCTCTTCGGGATTTGCTTTTCTGTTGTCATATCGTAATTTATTTCTTCGTAGGTATGCTGCTGCTTTATTGCCTCATATGTAGTATCAATGAGTATCTCTGCATCCATACTTTTATCTTGTTCTTTGTTTTCCTTATTTTTTCTGTCATTTCATTTTTGTTTACTTTCTTCTTCGTTTTTCCTCTTCTTCTTTTTCTTCTTCTTCTTCCTCTTCCTTCTTCTTCTTCATCCTCAACTATTTGTACATTCAATCTTGATTTAATAACATTGTCTATCCATGATAGACATGTTGAACAAAAAATTCTTGTATCTTTTCTCAAATCTTGTATTACCTCAGCACACTGTGGATGGGTCGGAATGTTGCATGCAGCACATTTTCTGATTAGGTTTTGTGGATTGACTATGCTATACCAAACCTTACACAGTTTGCATGCTTTGGCATTCTTTTTCCTAATGCATCAATTAGGATATTCACAAGATTCACCTTATTCATTTTCTTTGTCGGAATATGTGGTTTATGTATATTTTCTTTATGAGTCTCTTGACCACTTGGATTTTATTTGGAACTTCTCAATTATTTCAAGATGTTTTCATTAGATTTGTTCCAGTTTGAAGGATTATATCCTTCTAATATATCTATGAATGCTTTTGATCTTTTTGGTAGGACTGTTGCTGATTTCATAGATGAGAAATGCCAGTTCCCTCCTGCTACCTCATCGTATTGCGAATCTGCTAGACACGCCAAATTACGCCACCTCTTCCCGCAGTTGGAACTTACTGCCATCGTTCTGATTTAAGTATTACACTTGATAAAAACAACTTAGAAGACGCTTTATCCTACTATTTTCACACTAATCTTATCACCGATAGTTCACGAACACTTCCTAGATATTTCTCAAAAATTCTAGTCGTATGTTAAACTGTGATATCTGTTGATTAAATCTGACTTCACGCGGGTTTTACGGACTCACAAGCAAATGGCTACTTACGAGAGAGAGAGAGAGAGATATATAGACGACAATACTTTTTTATACTGAACCCACTGAATGACTTAAGAGACAGACAGACAGACAGACAGACAGATGTTATTCTATTGAGAAATATAGACGACAATATTTTTTTTATATTGAACCCCACTGAATGAGTTGAGAGAGAGAGAGAGAGAGAGAGAGAGAGAGAGAGAGAGAGAGAGAGAGAGAGAGAGAGAATATAATTCTAGTAAGAAATATAGGCAGTAAAAATTTTTTTATATTGAATCTCACTAAATGAGTTTAAGAATCCTATTTACAAATTTAAAACGTCGGGTCAAGCGCCCCCCAGCAAGGACCCCCAAACCCCCTCCCGAAAAACTGGTCATTTTCTATATATAACGTGCGTTTTTTATACAAATCTACAAAGGGAATTACAGAGATTTCCACTCCCGACAATTTTGCGAAACAAACGATTGTGAACTGAAACTCATGAGATATATTAGTCAGTCGAACCAGCTTCGTTTAAATCAATCAACTTTTCACCAACGGAAAATAAATTCGGATGCTTCGTAAACCTCACCAAATCTTTATTAAACGAAGGAGATGAAAAGACGACCAGAGAGAGAAAAAAGGGAGAATTAACATAAACGGGGTAAGAAAAAGTGGCAAAAATGGCTGCCTCCTCCTCCTTTTTGACATGTTTAGGATTAATAAGAAAGTGTTTTAAAAACTGCCTCCGGTGGAGGTTGAAGAGCGCCCTCTTCGGCGGGCACACGATTTCGTGACTGAAATCCATTCTCCAGGACTGCAGCTATTCCTCTTGCTGGAGAAATGAAATATTTGGAACTGTAAGAGCGCGGAAGAGGAAGGATAATAATATTTGGACTCAGACCAGAAGAATCAGTGACTGCGTCATGTTTTGGTGTTTTTTTATAACGTTATCGATATATTTATTGTTTTCTGGTACGCTCTGTCAAACTCCATAACTGTGAAATTTTTTTCGGGCAGCGTCTGAGTAGCATTCGCGTCCGAGAGACGAGGGAAGAGAGAGAGAGAGAGAGAGAGAGAGAGAGAGAGAGAGAGAGAGAGAGAGAGAGAGAGAGAGAGAAGATAGTAGTAGTGTTTCTCACTGTTTTGATTGAGTTTTTCCTGAGACAGAGAGAGGAAATTATTATTGCCTCTCGCTGTATATGTTTCTCACTAGACAGAGAGAAGATAGTAGTGTTTTGTTTTTCTCACTGTTTTGATTGAGTTTTTTCTGAGACTGAGAGAAGGAATTAGTATTGTTTCTCTCCTCTTTGTGTTTCTCACTGTTATGATTTAGTTTACATCCGAGACGGAGAGGAAAGCGGTATTGTCTCTTTATTGATATCACGTATTTCTCACTGACAGAGAGGGGAAATTAGTATTGTTTCTCGCTGACAGAGAGAGAAAAGTGGTATTGTTTCTCACTGATATCATTTAGTTTCAGATGAGAACCTTTGGTGGTTGAGCCTTTGGAAAATGGCTGATGTGCAAAATGACAGAATAACATTAATTTGAATTTCGACACTTCATATTTTTTTCTTATTAATTTTGAGGATTATGAGGTGTGAAAGGTAAAGCGTCTCTAATCATTATTCCAAGTACTAAGGTTTTAAATTCTGGCTGCGGTATCTATGGCATTTTATTGCATACAGTGGAATACATTACTAGAATTAGCTTAACTAATCGTTTTCTTAACAGTCGTTGAAACTCCTCGCGTGTGTATATATATATATATTATTGTGTGTGTGTGTGTGTGTGTGTTTGTGTGTGTATGTATGTATGTATATATATATATATGTGTGTGTATATATATATATATATATATATATATATATACATATATATGTGTGTGTGTGTGTGTGTATGTGTATAGTGTATATATACATATACGTATGTATATGAGGTTGTAGTCCACAGGTGAAAAGAAAAGCTGAAATTCCTTTTATCTCAACAGCCCTTATCGAGAGCTGTTTATTAATAAAAAGCTCTCGATAAGGGCCAGTGGAGGCCGAAACTGTCGAGCTAAAAGGAATTTCAGCTTTTCTTTTCCCTTGTGGACTACAACCTCATATATCTATCTTCGTGAAAAAGGAAGACTAAAACCTCATATATGTATATATGTGTGTATGTATGTATGTATATATGTGCACGCACATATATATAAACACACACATCTGAAAGGTCCTCCAGTCGATCACGCGCAAAAGCGTCCATCACTCTGCAAAGCTAAGTTGGCTCTTTGTTGTGTCTATAGACAATTGGACATGATGGACTTGCTGGAGAATCGGTCTGCGATAAAACGGTCAAGAGCTGAGGGATCGTAAACCACCTATAGAATGTGACTGCTGCCATGCGATAGCGTCACGATACCACGGATTTACGAAGATCGCCTATTGTAGTATAGGTTAGTGTCGCAGACAGCTCGTGATGGGGTTATATATAATTCTTTTTTCGAGGTGGTGCGTTGTTGGTTATTTTCATGTGGTAGCCGGTTCCTACTTTTGGTGGACGGTAACTGACATAAAATAACATATCGTACAAGACAACGGTTGGTCGACGATAACTGGAAAAAAAAAATGGGAATTATAAAAGACGACGATATCTTATGAGAGTAAGGCTCAGTACGTTCAGGAAAAAATACTGGATCCAAATATCACTTTAGAAAGAAAAAAAACGAATATGAAAGACAGAGATAGATAAGGAAAGCATGATTCTATATATATATATATATATATATATATATATATATATATATATATGTGTGTGTGTGTGTGTATATAGTATATATATATATATATATAATATATATATATATATATATATATATATATATATATATATATATATATATCGCAGGTGCTTGCTTGCTAATGCCTTGCAGTTCTTTAGTTCTGTTGGTAATTACGCATTGTATAACGACTTATCCTCAGCGAACTTGAGGAGGAGGAGGAGGAGGAGGAAGAAGGAGGAGGAGGAGGAGGAGGAGGAGGAGGAGGAGGCGGAGGCCGAGGCCCGTAGCCTATCAGCCAAATCTGGGCGATATCTTGAAACCCTTTAGCGGCCATGCGTGAAGAGATACGGAAGCATAACCAAATCCCTAGCCGGAGTGTCACGTAAAATGTCTTAATTATGACTTAATCTGGTGCCATTCGTTATAAGACCCAGGGAACGGGAGGGGGACGGGGCGGGGTCCATATGCACGGCGTTAATTGACCGGTCCGTGAAATATTGGATCTGAGGGGGGTTTGGGTGGGGGGGGCTCCGTGCGGAATGGGGTGCAATTTACGGTCGAGATATGGGCTTAAACTCCGTCCGAGGAGTTTTTTTTAATGAAATTACAACGTCTTAAACAACCGACGGCTGCCTGCCTGCCTTCCTACCGACCTATAGACTCTCTCTCTCTCTCTCTCTCTCTCTCTCTCTCTCTCTCTCTCTCTGGTTCGAATCTGCAAATGAGTACGTTTTCTTTAATTGTTTGTGGATATTGATATATGCTAGTAGAACTAACAAAGAATTCCTTTAAGGCTTGGGAGGGAAGAGGAGAATACTTGGAAATCAACAGTTGGAATGGTATGAGCCCATTATCCTTTATGGCATTGAAGTGTGGAGCTATGTACTGGTTGTTTGAATAAGCAGATGAACTGTTAGCCAGGTAGTTGTGAAAAAAATGAAGCTGTGGAAAAAGCGTTGTGCAATTGGGAAAAAGAAAAAAATGGAACGAGGTATTTTGAGATGGTTTGGTCAAACGGGTAGGATAGTTGAAGGTACCGTTGTGTAAATTTTTTATTAATTCAGATGTTTTTGGAAGTAAGGAAGAAAAACGGGGACAGGGAATGTGTCCAGGTTGATGGTGTGAGATCGTAATAAAAGGGATTCTAATTTAAGTGGACCGTGAAACGTCATTGATCTGGAACGTTTACATGCTCTTCAGGATGACTCATCTTTGCTCACTGAATGCTCTTCTTTCTAATACATTAGATTATCTTCTTAGCTGATAATTGTAAAATATGAAGCTACCAGGAGAGAGAAGGAACAGCGAGGGAGCCAGTGAATCCAACATGATGTTTATAAGCACAAAAGAATAAAAAAAAATTCTTTGAAAAATAAATTAAGATGTCTAATAACCCAGTGCGATCTTCATTCGTTCATGTCTGACAAGGAGTGAAAGATTATTTCCTAAAATTGCGAAATCGTAAGAATTGTCTCGTTTATCTTCAGTGTTTCCTCAAACCTACATGAGACAGAGAGGCTAGATGATATTGCATCGCAAACTGGCAACCACTGATGATAAAGGAGGAGTTATGTATAAAGAAGCTATAAATGACTAAGGCTAGATAATTTTCAGATAATTTTGCATCGCAAACTGACAACCACTGATGATGATAGAGAAAGGAGTAGTTACGTATATAGGAGCTAGATGACTGACATGAATATTCAACTCTCCCAAAGGCGGCCCATCTCCAAAAACGGAGCTCGGGATCGATTGATTTAAATCTGCATGCGAGTGCACATTCATCATTCATGATATTTGCTGATGAATGAGATTAACTCGTCCTTACCCAACGGGGAAATGAGTTCCTATCGCTGATGTAATGGCTGCTGATACGCACAGCATCTCAGCATCTCTCGACTTCGAAGCTTCACAAACTCGTTCTTGAAATTGCCGAAATCTGGCTAGGGGTCTTATCGGCCTCGTTTCGCGTGTTCTTATGACCAATATACTCGGGGATCCAAGATTCGCCCGAGATATCAAGGGGAGATAGTCTCCCCCCCACCCCACCCCCGCCACCCCCGACCCACGACCCCGCCTCCCAAATACGGTGCTTGCCCATCTCGGCTCTTGCGGTGTTTACGTCTCATTCTCTTGGCAATTATTTCTTCTTTGGTATTGACGTTATTTCTTCTTGATATAGACGATATTTCCTCTTTGTATCGATGTTTCCTCTTAGCAGTGGCGATATTTCTTCTTGGTCTTGATATTTCCTCTTGGTATTAATAATATTTCCTCTTTGTATTGATATTTCCCCTTGGTATGGACGATGTTTCCTTTTGGTATTGACGATATTTCTTCTTGGTATTGACGATAGTCCCTCCTATTATTGACGAAATCTCTTCTTGTTATTGATATTTCCTCTTGGTATTGATATTTCCTCTTTGTATTGATGTTTCCTTTTAGCATTGACGATACTTCCTCTTGGTATTGATATTTCCTCTTTGTATTGATGTTTCCTATTTGCATTGATGTTTCCTCTTAGAATTGACGATATTTCCTCTTAGTATTGACTCTCCGTCGTAATGTATCGCCTCCATTGTCCATCGGGAATAACTCCTAAAATATAAGTTCAATTAAAGATTGTAAATACGTCACCTGTGTGGTATTCCTCTCCCCATCCCCCTACTCCCCACCCTTATTAGCCTCCCCTGACTCCACTCACTCCCGAGAGAGAGAGAGAGAGAGAGAGAGAGAGAGAGAGAGAGAGAGAGAGGGAGAGAGAGAGAGGCGAACATAAAATTCCCTCTGAAAGGGGATGTTCAGGGGATGTTCGGGGAGACTAGAAAAGTCATTAACTATGTGTTGTGGAGATCATAGAGATGATTCATGTGACTACCGAAGAATAATTAATTGGCTCCCCTCTGTCTCCAACTCGCAATCTCCGTGAAATAAGAGCTTCGCGCCGATTGCAGCCCTGCGCTAATTACGACCAGCCTGCGATCAAAGTGATGTGTATATCAGATAGCAAAGAGATGGTCGGGATGGCTTCACTAGTACATGATGCGGACGCCATACGGAACGGGAAACAGAATAAAAACAAGCCTCGTTTAAACCTGAGATAAGTAAGGGCTCGTGCTCATCAAATTCACTTTTCCATTCGGGGGCCTTTGCGTCTCGAAGTTGTCGTTCGTAATGGACGGCTGGTTCGTCCGATAACCTTTCGCCCAATTAAGACTTAATTCTTGTAAACGATGAAGGCCGGACGAACCGGGTATGCTGATTGTATCTTCAAGTTTCGGCGAACAATTTTCGTATGCCAATTGCATCTTTCAAGTTTGTCAAACAACTTTCGTATGCCAACTGTATCTTTCAAATTTGGCAAACAATTTTCGTATGCCAACTGTATCTTTCAAGTTTGGCAAACATCTTTCCCATGCCAATTGCATCATTCAAGTTTGGCAAACAGTTTTGTATGCTAATTGCATCTTTCAAGTTTGACAAACAACTTTCGTATGCCAATTGCATCATTCAAGTTTGGCAAACAATTGTGTATGTTAACTGTATCTTTCAAGTCTGGCAAACGATCTCTCATGCCATGGCATACGTTCACTTACAAAGCAAAACAGTTTTAAAATAAATTTCTAAAATTAATCTGTGATTTGAAAGTATCTAATCCCAACTAATTTATAAGAACCGGTGCGTAAAGGTTACTTAACCGTTCCTCCCTACGCAGGTCAATTAAGTTATTTTTAGTTGATCAGAATGAAAGCATTTGGGAATGTAGAGAAGAAAAAACATGGAAATATGTAAACAAATAAGTAAGAAGAGAGGGAATAGGTATTGTCACACTCGCTGGCAGTCTGCCAAAACCAGGAGCTTATGTTGCTAACTGTCCATATTTTTATTTAGTTATCAAAGTTCGTGAAACGAAAGCCATTATTGAAACGTGATAGATAGATATTAGAATATGAAAAATTATTATTCGTCGTTGTGGTAGACACCTTTTTGGCAAGCATCATTCAGCATAGTTAATTAGGCCTCTTCAACAACGCCCTAGTCTCATACTGCAACTGGATTGTGACTTAAATCAACTGAATACTAATTCTTTTTTACATCCAATTTTTTCAAACTCAGTTTTAAGGTCGTCTAATACTTATGTTGGGGACACTTCCTATACTTCAATTTAAATTTTTTTTTTTTTATATAACAAACCTCTTTTAAATGGAAGTATTTCTTCTGGTCACTGAGCATGATAAAGAAACTTGAAGTTGAATATTCCAATGAAGGATTAATTTGGTTAAATGCCGAATAACCTGAGAGTTTAATCTATGCCTTCATATGTCAGATCCTCACTTAAATTATTTATCGATGGAAATATTAATCCTTTGATAAACGCTGTCGTCTTTCACGTCCTGTCTTCTTGAATGTAGCCGCCAGTTACTAAGTTCTGCTTAAACTTAATTGGCTGTATTATTCAGACGCGTAATTTTTTTTATCACTACTCTTCATTCTGGGCTTGACTGAGAAACCTGTATCTCTGCATAATCTCACGATTCTTGGTTAATTACTCCAGGTAGTCTCCCTGTCTCCTACTTTTCCCCCCTCTCAGTATTTCTTAATTTTATATTACTTCCTTTAAAGTATCCTCCATACATTCCCTCAAAGCCATTTGTCATGTGTCAGATTTTCAAAACAATTTTCATATTCTATATATATATATATATATATATATATATATATATATAATATATATATATATATATATATATATATATATATATATATATATATATATATATATATATATATAAAATCACACCATTTCAGTCCTTACATTAACTTTCTCCTCGTACAACTTCTCCCTGTCCTCGCTAAATATTTCATTATATTATTATTGATTATTATTATTATTATTATTATTATTATTATTATTATTATTATTATTATTATTATTATTATTATTATTATTATTATTATTATTATTATATTATTATTATTATTATTATTCCAAAGATGAACCCTATTCATACGGAACAAGCCCACCTCAGCTCAGGGGCTAATGACTTGAAATTCAATCTTCCAAAGAATATTATGAGGTTCAATTGAAAGAAGTTACAGAACGTAAATAGGAAATACAGAAAGAAGAGACCACTTAGTAAGAAAAAGAACAAATAATTTACAAATTAAAAAAAAACAGATAAATAAAAATGTAAATGAATGATTCCAATGCAAAGGAAATTGTGTCCAGGGTAGTGACGCAACGAGACTCCTTCTTCTCTCTCGCGACTACACTGCAAATAATTTCAAATTTCACTGAAAGGTTTCAGAGAGAAAGAAAACAGAACAACAAACAAAGAAACCAGTATTCTGCGGTGCTCTATCATTCTGGTTGTCAAGGAGATGAGTCAAGAATTATTTTTAAAAATCGTGTAAATAATTCAGCGTTTTTTGTTCATATATGAAGCCTCCCTCCGTAGGGAATACTGGTCGGTGAATACCGTCTTGAGTTTGAATTCATTTAGCAGTAAATTTGATTTCATTTGGCAATGAATTTTACTTCGTTAGCCCGTTTATTTGGCTTCATTTGGAATTTGACTTCAATAGGCAATGAATTTGAATTTAAATTCATGAGTTTGAATTCATTTGGCTTATATTGTGAGATATCGTGATGTGTCCTTTTAGATGATAATGGCAGCTTTTTGTCCTTATGTATGCGACTTTGCAGATTTAGAACAAATAGTTTATCATGCCAGTGAAAAATCATGATAAATAGTGTATCATGTCAGTGAAAAAATTATGATAAATAGTTTATCATGTCAGTGAAAAGATTTTGATATAGTTCATTATGTCAGTGAAAAATTATGATAATTTATCATGTCAGTGAAAAATTCTGATAAATAGTTTATCATGCCAGTGAAGAAATTATGATAAATATTTTATCATTTCAGTGAAAAATTCTGATAAATAGTTTATCATGTCAGTGAAAAATTCTGATAAATAGTTTATCATGTCGGTGAAAAATTCTGATAAATAGGTTATCATGTCGGTGAAAAATTATGATGAATAGTTTATCATGTCAGTGAAAAAGTACGGTAAATAGTTTATCATGTCAGTGAAAAATTATGAAAAATAGTTTATCATGTCAGTGAAAAATTATGAAAAATAATTATGTCAGTGAAAAATTATGATAAATAGCTTATCATTTCAGTAAAAAATTATGATAAATAGTTTATCATGTCAGTGAAAAATTGATAATTTATCATGTCAGCGAAAAAATTTTGATAAATGTTTATTGTGCCAATTATATTTTTCTTGGGTAGACAGAACATCTCTCAGGAACTACAAATGATAAACTGACGCATGAAGGATTGGTTGAAGGTGATGAAGGAGGCAGATAGTATACGACTGCTCAGTTACCGACTATTCAGCAGAAATGCATAATGGCCTTTTTTTTAAAGTCTTAACCAAACAGCCACATCATCTCTGAGTAAAAATTAAGACCTTATAAAAAATTGCAATTGACAGAATGATTTCCTCGTCGTTTAAGATATATAATAAAAGGCTCGTAAAGAAAAACAGTAAAAAGTTATTATAGTATATAGAAAAAATCATTGCCAGCATCTCCATTAACTCCTAAAACTTGTGAATTGATACGTCGGTTTTTTGCAAATTCCCTTTGCAATAATAATAACGCAATATATTTAAGGCCTCACGTCATGCAATTGTACAATTGTAAAGATTTAATAAATCACTCAAATCACTGAGAGAGAGAGAGAGAGAGAGAGAGAGAGAGAGAGAGAGAGAGAGAGAGAGAGAGAGTTTAATTATGAAGCTAGGTAAATTCTGTCTTGTACTGCGTTTAGTTTTTTTTTTTTTTTTTTTTTTTTTTTTTTTTGTATGTGCTTTTGCGTCAAATAACGAGTCGTCTTAAAAGCAGAACTTAAAGTTCGTCTTCATGAATCTTGTTCAAAACGCCCCCTTCTTTCACTCGCCCATTTTTTTTCCAAGGCCAAACAAAAATCTTCGATAGGTTTAATGTCAATTTAGACGCTAAACCTGCATGATCACCGCTTCAGGATTTTTGTCGGGGCTCTCTGGGTGGTCCGGGAATGATATCAAAACATCCTGACGAAGCTTCGTTTACATTTTTCCCTCAGGAGCAAAATATAATGACTCCTTGTCTCTCTCTCTCTCTCTCTTTCTCTCTCTCTCTCCTCTCTCTCGTTGCATCTTCCCCGGATGAATGTCCTCCTCTTCCTCCTCCTCTTCCTCCTTCGCTCTGACGAAACGGTGGATTTCAAATTCTTTCGCTTCAAGACGAACGGAAGAAGAAGAAGAAGAAGAAGAAGAAGAAGAAGAAGAAGAAGAGGCGGAGGAGGAGGAGGAGAAGAATCTTCAGGTTACTGAAAACTGCGAATGTCGTAATGACGATTTTTCACTCATTTGCGGCATTTTTTTTTTTTTTGGGGGGGGGGAACTCGCTGGTGACGTGAAAAGCTTTGTGTGAACTACGCTTGGGAAATTTGATTATATGAAGCGAAAAGCATGTTCATTCTCTGGATCTCTCTCTCCTCCTCACTCCTCCTCCTCTCTCGTCGCTCTTCTCTTCCATCTCGCTCTTCATCACTCTCCTCTCTCCACCAATCCCTCGCCGCACTGTCCCCCTCCTCGTCTCTCTCTTCTCCCTCTCTCTCTCTCCTCTCCTTCTCTTCTCTCTCTCTACGTCTCCCCACCCGTCCTCTCCTCTCTCTCTCCTCCACCCTCTCTCTCTCCCATCTCCTACCTCTCTCTCGATCTCTTTCTCTCTCGTCTCTCTCCCTCTCCCTTCTCCATCCTCCTCCCTCTCCTCTCAGTAATCCTTAATGTGAGTGAGCCTTTGACAATATCAATATTGTTTCTGGGTCGTTCTCTCAAAGCAACATGCAGGAATATATACATATATATATATATATATAATATATATATATATATATATATATATATTATATATAATATTATATATATATATAGATGACGACATACACAATATCGCAAAATTGCCAAAAATCGACTGAAGACAAGATGAAGGCGGGAGGTGTAAGAGAGGCGTATGCATTCCCCAAGAAATCTGGAGGAAATGGTTTTTTGAGGCCATCTTTTTCTGTCTCCTTCTTTTTCCACTTTTTTTTTCTTTACTCAGTGCATCGGAAACCATTCTTGTCATGTCGGCGGCAAATCCAAAAGACGAAAATAATCGAAGTGAAAGAAGGGAGCTAATTTAATTGTTGCCCGTTATACGCTATCTGATTTTTGCTTTCTTTTCGGAAGAATGGAGAAAGAGAGAGAGAGAGAGAGAGAGAGAGAGAGAGAATAAATTAAAACCATGTTTCATCTAACTATCGGGGCTTGAGTAAACTCACGTTGTTTGGAGACAGAGAGAGAGAGATCATGTAACCATGTTTCATTTAACTATCGGGCCTTAACAAAACTTATGTTGTCTTGAGATAGAGAGAGAGAGAGAGAGAGAGAGAGAGAGAGAGAGAAATATATTATATATATAAAGTGTAAGCCTATTTGATCTAAATACCGGGGCTTCTGAAAACTCACGTTGATTAGAGAGAGAGAGAGAGAGAGAGAATGTACCCCTGTTTTTCATCTAATACCGGACCTTCAAAAAAAAAAAAAAAAAAAAAAAACTCACGTGGTTTGCGATGAAGGAAAACCCAGTGTAGCCAAAGTGTAGCCAAGAACAGAAAGACCAACTGTATTTTTCCCTGGCGTTATTTTTCTCATCTAACTTAATGAGAAGAAGAAGAATAAGAGAAGAAAAAAAATAAAAGCTCCAGAAACCGTCATTATTGCCTTGTGTCTTTATACACGAAACAAGTGGGACCGTTCTCAGAAACCGTCCCTCTGAGCAGTCATCTCCTATTGCCCTGTTTATATAGTACACTAAATTCAGTAGTTTTGTCGAAGTGTTTTGCGTGAAGTTCTTGTAAAATTGCTAAATCGCTTTTCTCACTTATGTACATAGTGGGATTTTGTGTGTGCACCTGTGTGTCCTTCATAGGGGGATTTTTCGTGTGTACCTGTGTCCGTGTACATAGCGGGCTTATGTATGTGTACCTGTGTATCTTTTACAGCGTTTTTAGTTATTCGGTGCTTTTAACTTGCATGCTTTTTGTTGCAAATCCCCAAGTAAAATATGTATGTGTGTGAGGGCATAATAAATATATACATGCACACACACACACACACACACACACACACACACACATATATATATATATATATATATATATATATATATATATATATATATATATATATACCACAAGTACACATACACCCAACAAAACCCCAAAAGATGCTGAAAGACGCAACAGCAACACACCCATTACATCTAAATTCACCTTCGCCGTGTTTCCCTTGTAATGGCTGACACCGAGGGTGAAATATTAACGGGTTTATGTATCATAACACGGAACAACGCTCCCCGACCGTTCCCCCTGATGTCAAGTTAATGCGGAGCCTCGTTTCGTCGGATTCCTATCTTCTTTAATCCTCTCAGGTCGGCTGATTAAGTGATAACGCCCCCGCCCCGATGTTAGCGGAGAGGTTCAAATTATGTTTCATACGAGACACTGGTATACCGGTATAAGCGACCACGTGGATGTCTATTTATATATATAAGGCAAGGAACTCTCTCTCTGATATGAAGGATTGAATTTTATAGAGGACTCGGGCTTTCCTACAGGACCTCGCGCTTTCCTGGACCACCGCCGGGATCCTTATGAAGCTAACCTTAACGTCCCCTCCCACCACCACCCCCCACCCCCCTGTATGTCCCCCCCCCCCCTCCCGTGCCTATCAGGGCCATGCTGAGATGAAAAAAAACGATGAAGTTAGGATATATTTATATCCTCAGCTTGTAAAGTACAGACATCTTGGATTGTTGGCCACTAAAGACGTATTTTGTGGTCGGGTTATCCTTTCAGCGAATGTTGTTTGCTATAAGCTTATACATAAACGTATATGGTATACACGTCGTCTACGTTTATTATTCACCAAGTTTATTGGCCGTTTATAACCTACGCCTAAATGTCTGTAATTTGAAGATGTCACCACTAGGATGACCGAGTATTTCACTGGTTGTTTTGTACGATTGTTATTCGAGTATATTTCTCTGTAACAATATCTTTCTGTGAATATAAAGTAAATGTATATTTGCAGTCTAACGAACTGGCCACGTTTACCGTGTACGAACAGAAAGATATCCAGACAGATCATTGCATTCACACTCTCTCTCTCTTACCTTACAGATGTAAGGTCTGTAAGGTAAGCTCTCTCTCTCTCTCTCTCTCTCTCTCTCTCTCTCTCTCTCTCTCTCTCTCTCTTTCACAGACATATTTCTGCTGTGTCAATGAAATATATAAATCAATAATAACATAATTATTAATTTAATCTATAACATAATTATAATGGATAAATCTTAGACACGCAAGGGGAGAATCAAAAATAAGCAACGCAAATAAATAAAATTACTTCCTAAATTGAATACAGTAGTTTTTTTTAGCTCATACCGGTATTACAAGAACGCATCTAAGCTCATGTAAAAAAACCCGCAAAGCAAAAAAAAAAAAAAATAAAGAAATAAAAAACTCAGGAGATTAACTGAATTATGTTGGAAGCCAGCTTATCAAACTGACTGATTTAATTCGTAAGTAGGGGACATATCAGAGCTAAGGAGCATCCATTTTTTTTCTTTTCAAAGAACTGGAAACAGCAGTAGAATATTAGTTGGTTTTGCATTATTAGGTCCTGTACCCTCAAGAACATACCCAAATTTATGCTGTTCCAGTTCGATAACCTGAAAAAAGAAGAGAGAGATTGACTCTCGTCTTTATCCGGTGTTTTCTGCGTCTTTTGCTAAAAAAAATAAAAAAAAATAAAAAAAGCCTTTTCTATTCTATTCTAATTATATACTGGTTGCTTTTGTATTAAATTTGACCTGGATCCTCCAGAACGTACCCAAGTTGTTGTACTGTTTCAGTTTGGTATCCTGAAGCAGAAGAGAGAGAGAGAGAGAGAGAGAGAGAGATTGACTCTTGTCTTTATTCGAGTTTTGTGTCGTATGCATTTTCCATTCTATTCTTACTCTAATTCTTGCCCTGTCTCGTTCGTTCACATATCCCCGAGCACTTCCTCAGACTCTCGCGCGTTGCTGAATACTCTTCTTCGTGTGTGGGCACGCCTGAGCACTTTGCACCTGTCTCACAAAATTCACCCTTAAGTCATCGATCCAAAAGGCCGCTTTTGGCCTGGCCTCAACTCCAGGTTTCCAAAGGCTCTTCTTAATCCTTCAATGGGCTTCATTTTCTCAAGTTTGGGGAGCGTGCGAACTCCTATTTCTTCGGCTACGGTTCCTTTGGAAATGGAAGTTATTTTTTTTTTTTTTTAATGACACTTGGTGAACATAGGAGCAACGTTTCTCTTGTAATCCGTGGTTCCTCCTTTGATTTGGTGTTTTCAGAGTTTAAGGTAACGCGCTCAGGAGCAAGATCAATTGTTTTAGAGCCAAAAAATCTTTAAAAAGTATATATTTTTACGTTTATATGTATATACATGCATGTATCCATTCTTATAGCGGTGCCCCAAGCAATTTTCACTTAAAAGTTGGTTTCAGAATATCAGAATAACTTCCGATTATCTCAATTTAACCATAAAAAAAATTTAGTGAAATATTTGACACCGAGGAAAGTTCCACCACACGCAAACAGCATTGTCTGACTGACTGATTTTTATTAAGTGGCATCAAAAAGGTTATTTTCTAACCCTCCCCTTGACCCCCACCCCCTTTTAAAAAGTGAAAAGGAAAATCCTTATTCTTTCACGAAACTTTTACTCAGTCGAAAATCAGCGGAAAGAATGCCAAGCTTCAGCGGCAAAGGAAATCTGGGGGAGAAAGTTTTGAACATTATTGTCAAGGATAAGAGCAAGAAAGGGTTTGACATTTTACCGTCAACGTCCAACACAAATTGGGTCAATGAGACCAAAACAAAGTAGAAAAGGTTCCCCTGCCCCCTTTTCCGCGTTCCGTTTCTCCTCACATTGCAGAAGGCAAAAAGTAAATATCAAAATATACTCATTTACAAAGCACATTCTCGCTCGTTACACCAAAGGTTAATTTTCCTTGCTGTCATTGTAAGTATATGTCATTGCTTGTCTGTGATTCATTTTTCCTTGGCACTCAAAGATTTTAAAATTCATAAGAAAGAGCCTGTTACGTTTTTCAGGATAAAAATAAATGCATACTAGCTCTTATCTTGTTGCAGCCCTTAAGATGTGCATCATTCTTTAGACTTTCGTATAGAATGTCCAATGTTGCGGTAACACTTACCTAGATTAGAGGTAATCTTTGTATGCTTTTAATTCAAATAAATAAATATATTTGTACAAACGATTTAATTATCAGGTCATTGCTATTAGCATTGACTTTTTTCAAGCATTAGTAACTAATAAATTTCGAAAATATACCGATACACCAAAGTCCGTGATAAAATAGAAGTGCAAATTCATTTAATCATGTTTGCAGTATCTTATTCTTGTCATTATCTTAAGTCCTCAGACAAAATTAAAAGTTTTTTTGGGGGGGCTAAGTTCCTCTTCAGCCCTCTTCATATCTTCCACTTTTAGTCTGGCGAGTACGTTATTCATAAGACATCTAAAAAATCAGAAAGTTAAGTTAAACGAAACTGAAAAGTAACTGCAGTTTGTGTATGTGTGTGAGAGAGAGAGAGAGACAGAGAGAGATAAAGCGCGCGCGCGCCTGCAGAGCATGTGAACAAAAGATTTAACCAGTCATCCGATACCCTATTGATTGCGCAGATCTGTTTCCTCTCTGGTTAAAAGAAAAAGACGGAGGAAAAAAAATCTGCCAGGTAACACAGATAGTGGAGAGTTGGTTTACAGAGAAAGAAATCTTTTCAACACAAGTTTCGGATAAAAGGGGCTCTGCTATCTATCTCCTCCTCCTCCTCCTCCTCCTCCTCCTCACTTAGACTCAGACACATCTTGCAATCAGCTGCAGGCGTCGGACACAAGACTTGTGTGTGTGACTCTGATCTGGTTTGGGAAAGGGAAAGAGGCTGTTTTTATTGCCCTGGTCCCCTTACCAAAACACGAGATATTCCGGGCCGGGCGTTAATCGCTTCGATTTATTTGTGGACAAATCTACAGGGTCCAGTGCAATCCTTTTTATTATTATTATTTGGTGACAAATCTGTAAGTTATAGTTTAATTTTTGGCGGGAGTTTGGGGGGGTTTATTTGTTGGCAGATCTGAAGGTCCAGTTCAATCTATTTTCTTTTTTGTTTTATTCGTTGACAAATCTACAGGGGCCATACAATCTCTTTCATTTTTTTTTTTTATTTTTACACATCTTACACATCTTCAGGCTCCATACAATCTTTTTTCGACAAATCTTTAATGTCCAATTCAATTTTTTTTTTTTTTTTTTACAAAATCTGTAGGGTCCAATACAATCATTTTTTATTATTTGTTGACAAACCTGTAGGTTGCAATACTTTTTCTTATTTGTTGACAAATCTGTAGGGTCCCATACATTTTTTTTACAAATCTGTAATGTCCAGTTCACTCTTTTTTATTTTTATTTTTTTATTTGTTGACAAATCTGTAGAGTCCATACAATCTCTTTTTTTATCATTTGTTGGCAAATCTATAAGGTCCAATACAATCTTCCCCTTTTTTTTATTTGTTGACAAATCTACTGCCTGACCTGTAACCGTCCACTGGTCACAACAATTTGTTCTCGCACGGACACGAAAAAGATCCCCTGGAAACAGCAAAGATATTAGGATTTGTCACACAGAAGATTGTGGTTCGTTTTTTCATTAGTTTACTAAAGATATGAAATCACGAAGAATGATAAGGCCATCTTCAGTTCTTTAATACATTAAAGATAAACAAAAAATGTACCTCGCTAAGAGTACCTCAGCAACACACGAAAGTTGAGGCAGATTGACTGATTTTTATCTAGTGTTTACGAATCTCCAAGACTATTTTGAGTCTGTCGACGTACGTACGAGTGTGTTTTAGTCCTGCGATTCGTCACTTTTGCCTATTTAGTCAATCAATCCTCTCACCCGGTACTATGACGAATGTTTGCTGGAAGCCTTGTTCATTCCTGGCTTCGAGTCCAAAGGAATGTCCGATTGGGGAGATACAAGACGAGGGTACAGTGATACAGTGTCAAGTCTTGTGGGATGTGTGTGATCCCCGCTTGGGATTTCTTGGATGTCTCATGCAAAAGTTGCAGGAAAATTTATTACGTGGAGGACATCTTGTCTCGTTACTAATTCATCTAACGAGTCTCTAGTCAAGGCGGAGGCAAAAGAATATTTTATATAATTCTCATATTTTGACATTTGTCTTTATTATTTATATGAAAATATGTTGCTTACCGTATAAACTTCATTCACCAAAATACACAAACCTGAAAGAAGTTAGACTCTCTCTCTCTCTCTCTCTCTCTCTCTCTCTCTCTCTCTCTCTCTCTCTCTAAACAACGTGAGTTTCCTGAAGCCCCGATAGTTAAATGGAACATAGCTATATTCTCTCTCTCTCTCTCTCTCTCTCTCTCTCTCTCTCTCTCTCTCTCTCTCCGTTGTATAATAGAATATTTTCATTTGCGTATGAAACCATCAATGAAATATATATATATATATTATATATATATATATATATATATATAATATATATATATATATATATATATATATATATATATATTATATATATATATATACATATATATATATATTATATATATATACTATATATATATATATATATATATATATATAAATATATTATGTATGTATATATCAGTTGCATATACTTAGAACCTACCCACGAGAAATACTCAAAGTCCTGAATAGAGGATATATTTAGTTTTTATTAAACTTTTCATCTATTGTTCAAAATTAATTAAATTTAGCTGTTTGCTAATTGTTATTTTCAGTCGTGTTAAAATAACCCATGAATACTTTTGAGCATAAGAAGATATATAAATTCAATTACACCAGTATTAAAAATAATTACGTTCTTATTTCATTAATAATTGCTAGAGCTCACATTGTTATACATCAAAGTTTACGCCAGGCGTCTACAACGGATTGCTCCTGCCCGGTGTTAATACGAGAGAGAGAGAGAGAGAGAGAGAGAGAGAGAGAGAGAGAGAGAGAACTAGTTAGCGCAGCTCTCTACCAAACGCATCCAATGATGGGGATACAAATTCCCCGAAGGTATCGTGATCGAAGCCAAACAATAAACAATCAGCCACCAGAATAATGGAGTCGTGGGCGCCATTAAAAGCAATAAAACAAATTCCCCGAGCGTCGTCGTAGTAAATAAAAGCTGATTAACAGCCTATTTCAGGAAGATTAGACGCCTAGTTCATTCAATCTGGAGCCGCAAAGGGCAGATTAACTCGGTCTTTCCTTGGTTTAAGATTTTATGATACGAATTGATGACATTTGTGTCAAAAGGGAGTTTCCTTATTGGCTCGATCGCTGTCACTGCTGCTAATGCTCAATTGCTCACTTTAGCATTAGGTGTTGCTTGCTACGAATGGAGACATTTCGCGTAGTTTTTTATTCATTGTGGGGCCACAAAAGCCGGATTTAAGTCAGGTTTTCCCTCAGTTAGAATTATATTATGATTAACGGTGCTTTTATGAAAAGGAATTTCTAAATTGACTCGATTTCTGCCGCTGCTTCTAATTGCTAAATTGCTCACTTTTGCACTGGACCGTTGCTTGCTACAGAAATTGTAATTTCCAGGACTTTTTCCCTTCCTTCTCTTCATCCGACGAATGGAGAGTGTGTGTACAATCATTATTCATGAATTTATTCCTTTGGAAATTCTAATAAAGCAGAATATAGGAGTCAAGGAAGCAGAAAAAAAAAAAAAACAGAAGGCGGACGAAGCTCTTTCGTGTCATTTCAACCGCTCGATTTGCACTTCGTCCTTTTGATTACGTCGATGAACTTTGCTTTGCATCGTTCCCTTAGGGGCCAAACTCAATTACCCAGCTCCTCGCCTCTCTGGGGCCCCTGGGGGCCCAGATGCAACCTGCACCGAATGCATTATAAGGCGGGTGCTGCTGCTAACTCGGTAATCAAACTGGAAATTAGCCGTCGATGCGAGCGACATCGCGAAGATAAAAGCACGTGAAATTTCTGGGGAATCCCTCATTTGAATATAATCGAATTATATATATATATATATATATATATATATATATATATATATATATATATATAATATATTTATATATTAAGTATATATATATATATATATTATATATATATTATTATATATATATTATATGTGTGTATATATTATATATCTATATATAATATATATTGTATAATATCTATATATATATATATATAATATATTATAATACATATATGTATATATATATATATATATATATTTATATATAATATGTTGTGTGTGTGTGTGTGTGTGTGTGTGTATGTATGCGTGTGCCTCTATGTAAACTCTATGATTGCACAGGTAAATCCGGAAGACTTTAAATTTTGGCCCACCTAGCACCCTTTAAAGAAGAGGCTGTAGACTGCGCTGTGAGTTACAGCTTCTGAATTTTTCTAAAGTGAAACTGAGATCATTCTAAGTATTTTTTTTAATAAGTAAAATTGTGATAATTGCAGATTTTTTATGAATAAGCAAAATTACGATCATTCACTAGATTTTTTGAATAAGCAAAATTAAGATGATTCACATTTTTTGAATAAGTAAATTAAGATAATTCGCAAAAATTTTTTGAATAGGCAAAAGTAAGATAATTCACGACATTTTTGGAATAAGCAATAAGATAATTCACATTTTTTTAATAAGCAAAATTAATGTAATTCCCAAAATATCTGTGAATAAGCAAAATTAAGATATTTCACACAAAAAAATTTTTAAATACGCAAAGTTAAGATAATTCCCAAAATATTTGTGACTAAGGAAAATTGAGATAATTCGCAAAAAAATTTTCAATAAGCAAAATTAAGATAATTCGCAAATTTTTTTTTCGATAAGCAAAATTAAGATAATTCACACAAAAAATTTTAATAAGCAAAAATAAGATAATTCACAATCTTTTTAATAAGCAAGTTAATATCATTCATTGACATAATTCAGGTTTAATGTGAATGAACACTCATCATCTATATTGCATCCCATTATATTGCTGCTTGGAGCACCCAAAGATATTCCAGTATTAACGGACCTCTAACATCTTCCTCAGGGCATCAATCAGAAGTCTCTCTCTCTCTCTCTCTCTCTCTCTCTCTCTCTCTCTCTCCTCTCCTTCCAGTGACCAAAATGGATGATCAAGAGACACGGAAATGTTTGCTGTTTCACTGAAGATTTTATTTATTTATTTTGTTTTTGTTTTTTGGGGTTTCTGTTATATTGTTCGGTTAAATCACTTAAATGCTTTTGGATAATTGAAGATTGTAACGCTTCGACAAAAGAGTGACAGAAGTAGAAAATAATCATAGGAAGGAGAAGGATTATAGAATATTTTATGCATGGGTTATTATTATTATTATTATTATTATTATTATTATTATTATTATTATTACCTTGAAAATTCTCCTAGTTTTCAAATAATTTACTTACATTTTCATCTATTCATTTATTAATTTTGCAGTGTATTTTTTTCTAGCAACAGATCTCTTCTTTCTGTAATTACTATTATCACCTGTTACTTCCTTCAAGCGACCACCATATTTTTTGAAAGCTTGAATTTCAAGTCAGTGGCCCGTGTGTGTGCGCGCGTGCTTGTGCGTGTACGTATCTCTCAAGTAATATGATTCCAACACGCCTCCAACACGGTCAGAAACGTCTTAGGCATAAGCGAAAGTCGCGCGCGCGAAGCGCGAAGCGCGAAGCCCAAGAAACAAAAAGCCAAACGATTTGCGCAGTAAATTACGACATGATTTACAGATCTGTTCTTAGGCAGGGCTGCGCCAAGACGACCTGGCTCGCAGGCTGGCAGGCAGGCTGCGAGAGGACCCTAAATCATCCTCTTAGCAGTCCCTAGTTGAAATATAGACTCCGGTCGCCTTCAAGGGATTCCGCTGCTCGGAATCCCACATAAATCGACCCTCTCGGGATCTGATTCTGTCATCAGTGTTGCTAATCGCACTCCGCCCTTCGCTTTCCATTAATCTTCTTCTTTCGGGAGTCTATAGATCTCCCGGAGTCTATAGTCGCTGCTGCTGATAAGGGTAATAAAGCTTCGGAAAGTGTCCCTGCCCTGGGTTGTGGAGGCCTCGAGGCTCAGGGGAGCCAATGGCTGCTTTCACCAACGATAATGATATATATCTGCTTATCCCTACAATAACGACATATATCTGCCTTCCCCTACAATAATGGCATATATCTGTTTTCCCCTACAATAATGGCATATATCTGCTTTCCCCATCTGTAATGGGATATATCTGCTCTCCCCTACAATAAGGGCATATATCTGCTTTCCCCATCTATAATGGGACATATCTGCTTTCCCCTACAATAATGGGATATATCTGCTTTCCCCTACAATAAGGGCATATATCTGCTTTCCCCATCTATCATGGGATATATCCACTTTCCCCTACAATAAGGGCATATATCTGCTTTCCCCATCTATAATGGCATATATCTGTTTTCCCCTACAATAATGGGATATATCTGCTTTCCCCATCTATAATGGGATATATCCGCTTTCCCCTACAATAAGGGCATATATCTGCTTTCCCCATCTATAATGGCATATATCTGTTTTCCCCTACAATAATGGGATATATCTGCTTTCCCTATCTATAATGGGATATATATGTTTCTCCTACAATAATGGGATATATCTGCTTTCCCCATCTATAATGGGATATATCCACTTTCCCCTACAATAATGGCATATATCTGCTTGCTCCATCTATAATGGGATATATTCGCTTTCCCCTACAATAAGGGCATATATCTGCTTTCCCCATCTATAATGGGATATTTCCGCTTCCCCTACAATAAGGGCATATATCTGCTTTCCCCATCTATAACGGGATATATCTGCTTTCCCCTACAATAATGGGATATATCTGCTTTCCCCTACAATAATGGGATATATCTACTTTCCCCTACAATAATGGAATATATCTTTCTCCCCTACAATAATGGGATATATCTGCTTTCCCCATCTATAACGGGATATATCTGCCTTCCCCTACAATAATGGCATATATCTGCTTTCCCCATCTATAATGGGATATATATGTTTCCCCTACAATAATGGGATATATCTGCTTTCCCTATCTATAATGGGATATATATGTTTCCCCTACAATAATGGGATATATCTGCTTTCCCTATCTATAATGGGATATATATGTTTCCCCTACAATAATGGGATATATCTGCTTTCCCTATCTATAATGGGATATATCTGCTTTCCCGTACAATAATGGGATATATCTGCTTTCCCTATCTATAATGGGATATATATGTTTCCCCTACAATAATGGGATATATCTGCTTCCCCTATCTATAATGGGATATATCTGCTTTCCCCTACAATAATGGGATATATCTGCTTTAAAACAATGAATACATTGCTGACTTGTATTATTATTATTATTATTATTTTTTTTTTTTTTTTTTTTTTTTTTTTTTTTTTTTTTTTTTTTTTTTTTTGCTCTATCACAGTCCTACAATTCGACTGGGTTGTATTTATAGTGTGGGGTTCCGGGTTGCATCCTGCCTCCTTAGGAGTCCATCACTTTTCTTACTATGTGTGCCGTTTCTAGGATCACACTCTTCTGCGTGAGTCCTGGAGCTACTTCAGCCTCTAGTTTTTCTAGATTCCTTTTCAGGGATCTTGGGATCGTGCCTAGTGCTCCTATGATTATGGGTACGATTTCCACTGGCATATCCCATATCCTTCTTATTTCTATTTTCAGATCTTGATACTTTATCCATTTTTTCCCTCTCTTTTCTCTTCAACTCTGGTGTCCCATGGTATTGCGACATCAATGAGTGATACTTTCTTCTTGACTTTGTCAATCAACGTCACGTCTGGTCTGTTTGCACGTATCATCCTATCCGTTCTGATACCATAGTCCCAGAGGATCTTTGCCTGATCGTTTTCTATCACTCCCTCAGGTTGGTGTTCGTACCACTTATTACTGCAAGGTAGCTGATGTTTCTTGCACAGGCTCCAGTGGAGGGCTTTTGCCACTGAATCATGCCTCTTTTTGTACTGGTTCTGTGCAAGTGCCGAGCATTCACTTGCTATGTGGTTTATGGTTTCATTTTTCATATTGCACTTCCTACATATGGGAGAGATGTTATTTCCGTCTATCGTTCTTTGAACATATCTGGTTCTTAGGGCCTGATCTTGTGCCGCTGTTATCATTCCTTCAGTTTCCTTCTTTAGCTCTCCCCTCTGTAGCCATTGCCAATTGTCATCGCTGGCTAGTTCTTTAGTCTGTCTCATGTATTGTCCGTGCATTGGTTTGTTGTGCCAGTCCTCTGTTCTGTCTGTCTTTCTCCTGTCTCTGTATATTTCTGGGTCTTCGTCTACTTTTATTAGTCCTTCTTCCCATGCACTCTTTAGCCACTCGTCTTCACTGGTTTTCAGATATTGCCCCAGTGCTCTGTTCTCAATGTTGACACAGTCCTCTATACTTAGTAGTCCTCTCCCTCCTTCCTTTCGTGTTATGTATAGTCTGTCCGTATTTGCTCTTGGGTGTAGTGCTTTGTGTATTGTCATATGTTTCCTGGTTTTCTGATCTATGCTGCGGAGTTCTGCCTTCGTCCATTCCACTATTCCTTGCGCTGTATCTGATTACTGGCACTGCCCATGTGTTTATGGCTTTTATCATATTTCCTCCATTGAGTTTTGACTTGAGTATCGCCTTGAGTCTCTGCATATATTCTTTCCTGATCGTGTCCTTCATCTCTTGGTGTTTTATATCCCCTCCTTCCATTATTCCCAGGTATTTTGTATCCTGTCTCATCTATGTGTTTGATGTTGCTCCATCTGGTAGCTTTATCCCTTCAGTTCTCGTTACTTTGCCTTTTTGTTATTATTATTATTATTATTATTATTATTATTATTATTATTATTATTATTATTATTATTATTATTATTATTCAGAAGATGAACTCTATTCTTATGGAACAAGACATTGACTTGAAATTCAAGCTTTCAAAGAATATATAGAAAGTAGTAGGAGATACAGAGAATAAAAAAATTGATTTAACAGAGTAATAAATAAATAGATAAAAATCTAAATAAACTACAAAATAAAGGGCTATGAACAACCGACGATAAATAACCGAAATGAAGAATCAACAGGAAAAAAACTATGATTCAACCAAGTAATAAATAAATAGATAAAACTCTAAATAAACTACAAAATAAAGGGCTATGAAGAACGGACGATAAATAACCGAAACGCAACGAACGTAAGAACGAGGGAACGCACGAAACCTATATATAATGCAGGAGGATAAAAAAAGGGACGCAGGCAAGTCTCTCTCTCGGGGGGAAACTGGTTTGGTATCACTGGGCCCACTCTTCATCTGGCGCGAAAAGTTGTATGTCAGATTGTTTACGTGGGTGGATTGGGCTATGCGTTGCTAAAGGTTTTGCGAGAGAGAGAGAGAGAGAGAGAGAGAGAGAGAGAGAGAGAGAGAGAGAGAGGAAAATGGGTAGGAGACGGAGGGGTGGTGGGGTAGGAAGGGCCGGAGGTGATGATATTTGCAGTGATACCTGAAGTATATAGTAGTGATAGTACGAGTAATAATGATGCAAAGAAAACGAGAGCAAGTAAAACTCGAGCGGACAGTAATGAATAACGCGAATGAGAGGGTGGGGGTTGTGGGGGACGGGGGGGGAAGGGTCCGGTGGTGATAATATTAGCAGTGATAGCTGAAGTAGTAGTAGTAGTAGTAATAGTAAAGGAATATAGGAGTAATAATGATATATAGAAAACGAGAGCTGGTAAAACTCGCACGGACACGCTTGGGGAAACTTGTGTTAATGAATAACTGTGGAAAACGCGAGATAAAGAAGAAAATAAGAAAAAAAAGAAGAACGCAGGAGGTCTAAATAAATAAGGAAAAATGTTATGTCTAAAAAGGATAAAAATTGTTACTTCTATCTGTCAGTGAGCGCGATATTTACGCAGGGAGACAACAAGTACGAGGTATATCGTAATGCAGATTTTAAAATTAGGACATAGGAGGGCGGGGGGGGGGGGGGGGGGGGCCGGGTTTGGGGATGTTGTGTCTTCTAGGAGCTGGAGCTGGGAAGACGAGGGTGGGTTCCTTGAGGAGTCAACCTCCTAATAAGGAGGAGGAGGGACAGCAGGAAAATTGTGAATTGTTCTACCTTAAAAGGTTAAAAGAGAGAGAGAGAGAGAGAGAGAGAGAGAGAGAGAGAGAGAGGAGAGACTGAACGCAAGGGTAAAACATAGATGCAAGTTATCGGTTTCTGCATTATTGCAAATTGCTTTTAATTTTCTCAGTGTCTTTTCAATAATAGGTTCCCAAGGTGTTAAATTCGACCCTAATCTTGATATTACCTCACACAAAATGGAGCTATATGGTCCATTTTGACACATACAAACAAAGCTAATACAAGATTATTGATATGTGTTTCCCAGTGGCCGACAAGTCTTAATATTCCACTTTCGACGCCTGGCAACCTACCTGGTTGCATCATCGCGTCTTGGCAACCTACTATAGCTGGTTCACTTAAGGTAGATTCTTGGCTGAGCCCTATGCCTAAGAGACGTTTGTTTGGCGGCCGCTGATTGGCTGGGAGCTAGCTGCCTATACCTCCCAGTACCAGCCAATCAGCTGTCGCCGAACAAACGTCTCGTAAGCATAGAGCTCATCCAAGAATCTACCTTAAGTGAACCAGCTATAGTTAACGCTGCATCCGTTGTCTCGCGTGATATGACCGGTAGGTTGCCAGGGCACGAAAATGGAACCTTCAGACTCGCTGGCGACGGATATAGTACAACTTTTTCCGTCTCTCGTTGATAATTATCCGTTCGTGAAATATTCAAAGGTCCAGTATAAATATTCCGTTCAAGAATGAACAAATTAGAAATATATTAATATTTCTGTTCAGCCGTATACGGTCTGATATCTTCTTTAAAGTTGATTGCGTTCTGAACCAGTATGTACTTCAATAACAGATCGTTATCGGCGCCATTATCGAAGGGAATTGGCTTGATCATTTCCCTTAAGAAATACAGAAGTTAACCAACGAGTGTCATTGGATATATTTGCAGTTTACAGTGAATATTCGTGAGGCACCTACGTGATCATCGTAATCAGCATATTTGTTTATCATATGTTTCGCTCGCGTGCTTGTTGGCGGACGTTGCATTTCGTATGAGATGCTAAAGTGTCCAAGGTTCTACTAAACTTTACAAAGTTTGACTAAAATTGGTAAAGTTTTACAAATATCTCCAAAGTTTGTACTAATATCTCTTAAGTTTTACTAAATTTTGCAAAGTTTTACTAATATCTGCAAAGCTTTACTAATATTCCCAAAGTTTTACCAAAATTTACAAAGTTTTACTAAAATTTGCAAGGTTTTAGTATCTCCAAAGTTTTAGTAATATTTTCAAAGTTTTCGTGATATTTGCAAAGTTTCAGTGATATTTGCAGATTTTTACTATAATTCGCAAAGTTTTTAATAATATCTGCAAATTTTAACTGAATTTTGCAAAGTTATACCAAAGAAATATGATAGTGCCACACGTAAAGTGCATTAGAAATTGCATCGGTTTTTGACATTTCACCAAAAATCGCATCGGAACGACCAACACATTCGCCGCCGTCAGAGCACGCGAGGAGTCAGTCCCCATCCCCCCCCCCCCCCCCCCCCCGCCACCCCTCTCTCAGCGCCGTAAATCGGCAAGAACCCCACCTCCACCCCCGCCCCCCTGAAACCGATACGGGAGCAAAAGGCTAACGAGGGAGGGCCACAAACACCGTCTTGCACCACCGCAAACATCCACTTACAGCTCTATTAGACGAAGTGCTAACACCAGTCAGAAGAGAACAGAATGCGACACGCGTTCTCTCTACCTCTCTCTCTCCCTCCCTCCCTCCCTCTCCCCCTCTCTCTCTCTCCTCGGCGCGTTGCCCGCAAGGAGCGTGTGGTTTGCCTTTCCGGAAAATCGGGGCGAGCTGGGTCAAAGGTCTCACCAAGACTTATTCAGCGTGGCATTTGGATTATCGCTCCCAATGCATCGTTTTGCTCCATTCACAGCAGCTTCTTGCTTCTGAGGAAGCATTTGGGATCTATTTAGATTATTGCTCTATCTCTCTCCTAACTTTTCTCATTGGTTATTTAGAGAATTTAGAGGAATTCTTCAACAATTCTGGATGAGGAAGCAGTGTGGATCTATTTAGTGTTGCTCAATCTCTCTCCTAACTTTTCTCATTGGATATTTAGAGAATTTAGAGGAATTCTTCAACAAATTCTGGATGAGGAAGCAGAGGGGATCTATTAAGTGTTGCTCAATCTCTCGCCTAACTTTTCTCGTTGGTTATTTAGAGAATTTAGAGAAATTCGGCATCAAATTCTGGTCCTTAAAATGAGCAAGATGGACCTCAGAACAGTTCTGGGGAAGAGCTGATACAGAAGACGCCTCAAAATTGCAGGTTGCATTAGCGTTTGCCTCGAACGAAACCTCTGGAAGAACACGGCTTGATCCGTTTGCTCCATTCATAAACGGAGTCTGTGGCTATTGTAAAAAGAGAGTGTGGTGGGTGGTGGTAGGGGAGGAGACGGGGGAGGGGAAGGGCTTGGTAGGGGAGGAGACGGGGAAGGAGGGGAGGGTGGGTTGTCGGATGACAAATAGACTGTCAAGAGAAATCCAGAAATGCACTACCTTTTCCAGCCGCAACCACTCATTTGTATCAACTTTTCAGACCGACGTACGTAGTATTCACGACGTGAAGAAGAATAAATATGATTCAGTATCACCGACATTTTCGGGAAAATATTGCCCATTGTTCAGTGAAATTGAGTTGTTTTGGTTTCTCTCTTGAAACGCAGCAACTTAACAACGGCGAGGTAATCGTATGACACTAAAAGTCAGGTGTTATACAGGGTGTCCATAAAGACCCAGTGCCATTACAAGTATTTATTGCTTGCAATGGTGCTGGGACTTTATGGACAACCTGTATTTATATGATCTAATTTTGTGATTTTCGTTCTACGTAGACGTTTACTAAACAAGCTGTTATCATGGCTTTGTTTTTGTAACTAGTACAGAATTACAAAATGAAAAAAATACAAGAAGAGGGTTGTCAATCATAGCAGTAATGGATCCCAGGCGTACACTATCGGTTTGTTGGAAATAAATCAAGACAGAGAAGACCGTAGGAGAGAATTTAAGAATACAGAACCAGTCAAAACAATGCCGGGTAAATGAAAATAAGAGAACAAAACTTTTTGTCTTTTCAACAGTAGGAAAAGATCATTCAAGGATAGCCTTCAAAAGATCGAAGTCATAACTAACGTGTCTTGTATTTTTATCGGGGACGCTGGATAATAGATTAGAAAAATCGGCACCGATAAGAAATGAAACATCAGTCTCTTTTTTAATTTGATTTTCACGAAAGGATGTCGATGACCTTTGCTTTTAGTTTTCTGTAAAAGAAAACTATTGAGGTGGTTTTGTCTGTCTGTCCGCAGCTTTTCCTGCCCGCACTCTCTCTGTCCGCCCTCAAACCTTGAAAACTACTGTGGCTAGAGGGCTGCATATTGGTATGTTGATCATCCACCCTCCATTCATTAAACATACCAAATTGCAGCCCTCTACCCTCAGTAGTTTATATTTTTTATTTAAGGTTAAAGTTAGCCATGATCGTACTCCTGGCAGAGCTGTGGGTGCCAACAACATTTAGGCCATCACCGAACTGTGGCTGAGTTTCGTGGGCCGTGGTTAAGGCCACCAAGGTCCTTGAAGTCCACTACTGGACAGAAAATTCGATTGCGTCGAAGAGGGACTATGGCATTTCTCACTGGTTAGTGATTCACGCGGCCGCTTGCATATATACGTCCTCAGATAATATATTTCAGAGAGAAGAATATATATATCCTCTTCGTATCGACCCAGATTGTGCCCTGTCACTCTCCCGCTCTTCAGTATTGGGCAGCGTCTTCGTTTCAGCTTATGACCCTTAATTACAGTAATCCCCTGACGATGCAATTTGGGCACGTAATTCAGAAATTAGAAGAAACCCAATCTCGCCAGCAGAAGCTTCGGCGGATAAGAAGGTTTTCACACGAGGCGATCAGCCGCTTCGAACGGAAGATGGTGATAAACGTGAAAGAGGGAATAATAAATACGAGGATAATAACCGCCTGCTCAGATGCGGGAAATGTCCATTTTCATTATCCCCCACGAATTAGTTTTCTTTTTTTCTTGCTGGTGTGATTATGCACATGGTTTAAGGAAGTTGCAGTACACACACCTATATAAGATTCTGTATATATATATGATATATATATATATATATATATATATATATATATATATATATATATATATATATATATATATATATATATATATATATATATATATATATATATATATATATATACACGCATTAAGCTAAAAATGTCCTTTTACATCTAATTCGCTCTACCTTGGAATTAATATATTTTCATATATGTTAACCGAAGGGGAATTTTCAGTCGATAATAAATTCGTCGGCTCATGGGAAGAGCGAATTAGATATTTTAAGGACATTTTGTAGCTTAACGAATCTCGGTAATGCGATATGACCCATATATTATGTATATATATATATATGTATATGCAGAAGCCAGGTACTATGTCGTACCTCTAAGTAAATGGGGATACAATCCACAATGAAGTAAATTCCTCTTGTAGTTTAAAATATATATTACTTGTATAGGATTAAAGCTTTCGACCATCAACTGTGGTCTTGTTCACTAAAGTGAACAAGACCACAGTTGATGGTCGAAAGCTTTAATCCTATACAAGTAATATATATTTTTAAACTACAAGAGGAATTTACTTCATTGTGGATTGTATCCCCATATATGTATATATATATGTGTGTGTGTGTGTGTGTGTGTGTGTGTATTACACACACACACACACACATACTTATGCATATAGTATATATGTATATATAAACATATACATTTGTATGTACGTATTTGTGTGTGTGCACCTGTGAATACACTTCATCCGTGTGTATCTCGTTTCCTCACGAGCATTTGTACTTAAAAGGTAATGTCTCTCCAGTCAGAAGAGACAGTGATTTCGAATACGCTAAATCCTGAATCCTGAAATCACCTTTCTTTTACATCCAATCAATGCCGGCTAATTTGAAACGCGCTGAAAATGAAACTCAAGAGATGTTGCATACCAAGTATACTGTTCGTCGATTCAAAATCTGGCCTGGGAGATCGCCATATGGTATATACTTGCCGTGACTTGCAGTATACGTAGTATACCTTCTGAGTTGAGAGCTTATGGTGAAGGTGGCAACGTATTGAAGAAGAAGAAGAAGAAGACGAAGAATGAGAAGATAGTGAGTTAGTTCTACAAATGAAGGAGATAAACGTCATAGTTTTGGCAATGTATTGAAGAATTGGACTAAAAGAAGAGGAAGAAGACGAAGAATAAGAAGATAGTGGGTTAGTTCTCCCAATGAAGCAGATAAAAGTCAATATTTTTGGCAACGTATTGAAGAATTGGATAAGAAGAAAATTGTCGAGTTCTATTAGAGAAGAATTTGTGGCAACGTATTGAGTAATTGGACTAGAAGAAGATGGTTAAGTTCTAATAAAGGAGAAGATAAACTTCAAAATTTGTGGCATCTATGTATAACTCTCATAAGCAAAGAGATATTAAGTTTATTAACCTAACTATTACTTGTAAAAAAAATCTAAAAAATCATTTTGACAAAGTAGCACATGTAAATGCTCATAGATTCATAAAAGTATACTACGTTTCATTCCTGCCTAGTTTGTTATTATATGATTTCTCAATCAAGTCTTATTCGAGATTTAATATTCGTCTCATTTTGTTCTTTTATGTTTTGCGGTCTGACAACTTGCTAAATAATAGCTTTGACTTATCTTCCTCTGTAAGAATTGCGGAGAAACAATTCATCAAATAAAAACCTAATGAATGTACCATTTGCTGGAGGTTTTTTTGTTGAGCTGTTCGCCAAAATTCCACTTTTTTTCTCTCTCTTTTTTTTTTAGAAATTAAGAATTCCACTGCTCCAATAAAATAACTATCCGATAATTCGCCACACTTTAATAAAATATAGTAACAAAAAACTCGATTTTGTTGAGTTTTCGAACTAGTCTCTTCGTCAAAATTCCTTTTTTTTTTTAAATCATTTTTTTCATTATTGTTTTTTTCCTGCTACATTTTCAAACTTCCTCCGTAGCTTATATCAAAGATGAAGAATATCTCTGCTCTGTCAGCTATCATGACGAGTGGCTACGTCGCCTCGTCTAAACGAAACTTGGTGACGGAAGACTCGGTGTGTGTGTGTGTTTGTTTTTTTTTTTTTTTTTTTTTTTTTTACCAGTGCCTACTACAGCTGCCCGAGGATCCCCAAGGCACATGCCACCTCCAGTAACCAAACATTGCGGAGACACCTATTTCAGCACTTAATCCCTTTAACGAACATCCACCACAACCGAACAATTATTATTTATTCGACGTCGCCAAAAATGTTATCATCGATCTTAACAAGGTTTGTTGTGGCTTTCTTTTTTCCATCGCGTCATTAGTGTGGAAAATAGAATGACTGGTGTTGGGGTCTAGGAATGAAGAGCGGGAAAATAAAGGAGCCCTTGGGTGCTGGAGTTGATTATCATTCTGAGTATTTGAGGAGGGATCCTGGAAAGGCCTTTTTATCTCTCGTCCCATCGTCCGACAATTCCGTTGTTGGAGGGATGATTTGCTACGGCCGGGGGGTGGGCCGGTGACGGGGGGGGCGGGGGGGGGGGAGATGAAAGAGGCCTGTTGTAGACCTGTGGCTGGCTACTTGCCCTGCAGGGGAGCAGGAGTATCTTCAGATCATGTGTTGCACGTTAGACCTCTGGAAGGCGAGCGCTAACCGTTCAGCAGGGCGTACCACCGTCATCTTTCATCTTTTCAGGTGGTTATAAGAGTTCCTCTTTGGACGACTGGTTACGTGCTCGCCAACCAATCTGGTGGGTCCCGATTCGATTCTCGCTCTGCCAATGTGGAATCAGAGAAATTAATTTCTGGTGATAGGAATTCATTTCTCGATGTGGTTCGGATCCCACAATAAGCTGTAGGTCCCTTTGCTAAGTTACCAATTGGTTCCTATAGGTCCCGTTGCTAATCGTGAAAAAAATATCTGATCCTTTCGGGCCAGCCAGCCTAGGAGAGCTGTTAATCAGCTCAGTAGTCTGGTTAAACTAAGATATATATATATATACATAATATGATATATAATATATATATAGAAATATATATTATATTATATAGAGATTAGATATAGTATATATACAAGAGATATCTAATACTATGATATATATAAAATATATAATTATATATATAATATTTATATAATATAATATCTAATATATATTTATATATATATAATTGATATATATATATCATATATATATATATATATATAGATATATGTATATATATATATATATATATATATATATTATTATATTATTTATATATATATACATATATAGTTTTAATATATAATTATATAATATATTATAATTTTAATATATATATATATATATATTAATATATTATAATATATAATATATATATATGGTGGTTATTTTTCACACTGGTCGTAAGGTAAAACTGTCTACCTGCCATGTGCGATGTCAGTAAGTAGTGTAGATAGTTTTTGACTCAAAATCACACCTTTTTTTGTAAGTTAGAAGTGATTGACAATGAATGAGTTTATGAAGGGAGCTGTAGTCTGACATTGTAATTCCTCATAATTGATTGGACAAACACAGATACTATTTCCCATGAAAATAAATTGTCTTATACAGACATACAACTAATCACAATCGCTTGCATCTATATATCTAGATAGAAAGGTGTTTTCGCCTGTATGTGTGCTTATTTTTACGATTAGAACCAAGGTTGCATATCTCGTCTCGTCAAATAATAATTGTCAAACTTAAGCTTTTACTGACAGCTGAACGAGTTTCTTAAGAACTAGGTAACAATGAAAGAATATTCTCTTTGCAAAATCAATTTTGTAACCAAGAGGAAAATAAGAAAGTGGAATTATGCTATTTAGTTTCCTTAGATATTTTCATAAAACTGTTCTGCATTTTATGATGCGTACAATGATCGTATAATGAAAAACTTGCGATGAAAATTAATATTCATTTTCTCTTAGTTGCATCTCGCTTATCGCTGGTCAGGTAATAAATGCAAATCTGGCACTCGAATGTAAACAAAGCATGAGAATAATAGCGAGAGGGAGACAAAGAAGAAGAGAAGATTAAATGTAATTAGAACTCGTTGAAAATGATAAAAGAACATACGAAGAACAAAGCACAACAAACCAAGTTTCTTGTCTAGTCTCTCTCTCTCTCTCTCTCTCTCTCTCTCTCTCTCTCTCTCTCTCCCTCTCTCTCTCTTTTGAATTTTGAATGATGTACATTTTAGTGTTAATGTGTTTTATTGAAGTTAGTGTAAATTTTTATGAGAATAACCAATGTAAATTGGAAATAGAGATTTGACTCTCTCTCTCTCTCTCTCTCTCTCTCTCTCTCTCTCTCTCTCTCCTCTCTCTCTCCTTCCTGAATTACGTACCTTTTAATGCCAGTAACGTTTGTCTGGTTATTGTAACTATAAGATTTGAATTTGAACTCTCTCTCTCTCTCTCTCTCTCTCTCTCTCTCTCTCTCTCTCTCTCTCTCTCTCTCTCTCTCCCCTTTTTGAATTACGTCATTTTAATGTCAGCAATGTTTGTCTAGTTATTGTAACTACAAGATTTGAATTTGAACTCTCTCTCTCTCTCTCTCTCTCTCTCTCTCTCTCTCTCTCTCTCTCTCTGCCACTTTCCTCATCGCGTTGTCTTCATCATCAGCAGCGAGAACCCCGCCCCCCTCCTCTATAACGCAAGTTCATTGTTCGTAATTTAATGTTGCAAAAAGAAATCATCTGCATTAGGCTTCTGGTCGCCCAAGGGCTTCCCTTTTCTCGCCGTTAGTGACTCTATTTGAGTGATTAGTGGGAGCCGTCTTCGCCCTAAATTAGGTCCATTTGGCCCGCCCTAATCTCCCGTCCCTCCCGAGGGCGTCCTGGCTCCCTCCTGAAACGGGTGACGTAGCAACAACCAAGTTGTTGTTTCTGTTATTGTTGTTGGCCTCCTACGAAGGTAGTTTTTCCTAACCATCCATCGACCTCACCAAGGGCCTAATTCTTCTTCTTTTTCCCCACGTGTCTATGGTAGTCCTTCTTGAAACGGGTGGCGTAGCAACAACAAGTTGATATGTTTGTATTGTTGTTGTAGGCCTCCTTCGAAGGGAGTTGTTCCCTACCGCTCATCGACCTCAAAAAGGACCTTCTTCTTCTTCTTCTTCTTCTTCTTCTTCTTCTTCCTCCTCGCGTGTCTATGGCACTAGGCGTCCCGGCGTCACACCAATGAGAGGTCATTATGGCCTCTTGGGCTTTATTGATTTGCTTTTTCTGCCGTGAGCCATTAACGGCTTCAGAAGTTGCTCATTAAGCCTCTCCTTGCTGCTAGCTATAATTAAAATAATTAAAGTAACAAATTATTACACGAGCAAAAGGACGCTTTAGATGATGGGTTAATTCAGAAATGCAAATGATTCTATGGCAGCTTGAATTATAAGGCCGTGATAAGTTATCCTTATCTAGTGGTTTTGCCACAATAAAATGTTGCTGATTATTATAGGCCAGTATTGTATGGTTCGTGCATTCAGTCACTGGACAAAAGTATTTATATTTTCTAGGTCAGCAGATTTATATATATATATATATATATATATATATATATATATATATATATATATATATATTATTCTTAGCCACCACAAAATTAAAATTAATCAAAAACTCATATATATATATATATATATATATATATATATATAAACAAATATAAAAAAATTCATCATATTTTCGTCACCCTCAGTAAAAACTTCTCAACGATTTATATGTACAAACCCTCGTCCCAGCCCTATGGGGGTCGGCAAATTCGACTTATAATGGTCTAGCTTTACTATTTTACAACAATAATAATCATTTCCCTTGGTAATATATATATATATATATATATATATATATATATATATATATATATTATAATAAAGCAACAAAATTAATTAAAAAACTCATATATATATATTATATATATATATATATATATATCTATATATATATCTATATATATATAAACAAAATAGAAAAAAATTCATCATATTTTCGGTCAACCCTCATGTAAAAAAACTTCTCAACGATTTTATATTGCACAAACCCTTCGTCCCAGCCCTATGGGAGTAGGCAAATTCGACTTATAATGGTCTAGCTTTACTATTTTACAACAATAATAATCATTTCCCTCGGTAATATAGGCTCAGTTCAAGAATCTGCGATGGAGAATGGCAAAAAAAGTCGCCTACAATGAGTAATCAGAGACCAGAGTGTTAATTGACTCGTTTCTTAATTTAGTTTTGCCAAAGGTTACAGAGTCTTCGGTTCAAAGGAATTCGATCAGGAGCTTTTTTGTCTCTCTCTCTTTTTAACAGAAGGATTCAAAGGACCTTCATGTCATGGGAGGTCTTAGTAGTGAAATAATAATAATATAATAGTATTAGCTTAGATTTGTAAAAGGAAATATTCAGACGGAAAAATAACCCACTTGTGATTCTGTTTGACTACGTACAAGTATTCATTCGTGAGGAGAGAGAGAGAGAGAGAGAGAGAGAGAGAGAGAGAGAGAGAGAGAGAGAGAGAGAGAGAGAGAGATTTACAGACGAAAAAATAGCTCACTTGAGATTCTCTCTGATTATGTACAAGCATCATTTCGTAAGAAGAGAGACAGAGACAGAGACTCAGACGGAAAAATAATAAACTCGGGGATTTTGTTTGATTACAAACAAGCATGTATGCGTAAGAAAAGAGAGAGAGAGAGAGAGAGAGAGAGAGAGAGAGAGAGAGAGAGAGAGATGCAGCACGAAGTACTTTTTAGCTTAGCTCGCAGGTAAATTAGAGAGATTCTCCCGGGCGGTTCCTCTCTCTCTCTCTCTCTCTCTCTCTCTCTCTCTCTCTCTCTCTCTGACCCCGTTGTCTCTGGCCATCTCTGTGGGCTCTTCGTTCATCTCCCGAGGCGCCCAGGGGGAAGAATCATCGCTGATTGTCGATTTGGATGCTGGAGCGACTCATCAACCAAGACGGATGGGTTACCGGTAATTGCTGAGTTATTTAGTGTAAATAGTGCTTCTAATGAGCTTTTCATTAACTCTTATGGTTTCAGACTCGTCTCTTTTTTTCACGGTCTTCGTTCTGTTTGACTTTCTTTAAAGTGGGTTTAAATGTGAGTATAATGGATTTAATTGATGTATCTTCTTTAGAATCCATCGACATTTTCGTTGCAACAGAATAAGTTTTTCATGAATTGCGTTTGTTTTAGTTCTTGAAAAACGATACTAACCATCGTTGTTGCGACGTTAGTTTGTGATGTTAGTTTAACGCAGATCAACTAACTGCAAGTTAAAAGTCAATATATGTTTATTGAAATGAATACGATTCAGTTTCTTTACTATTAATTAGTATGATTGAGAGTTTCAGTTCAATCAGATCAGCTGATTCCAAGTTGAATTGAAATGTACCAACTTTCCTATACATCTTAGAAAATGATGATTTGAGAACCATGTACTGTATATAATCCTCGTAGGTTTAATTGGAAAACATTTTGGAATTTAAGAAATCGTAATTTTGTCTACGGCGATGGAAATGTCAGTAGTATAATCTATACCTCGAATTTAAGCGAAGATGCAATGCATTCCTATCCTATTGCAATGGACTTTGGCTTTTTGTATAATTCACTTAGGTTTTTATCCATTTATTTATTATCTTTTTACCTTTTTTCTTTTCTAATAGCTGATCTCTATTACCTTGTTACTTTTGTCTAAGGAACAGTGTAATATTCTTTGGAAGCTTGAATTTCAAGTCAGTGGCCCGTGCCGTGGGTTTGTTCCATATAAATAAGGTTCATGTTCTGAATGATATAATAATAATAATTATACTAAGAAAAATATAGACAAATGACATCAGCGTTCGAAGGCAAGTCATATCAGCTCCCGTACCTGTCGCTAAAGTCGAGCTCATTACAGCAGTCCGTAAAATAAATCTTTTTAAAACTTCAGCCCGCGTTGAAATTTATAGGGGGAACAGACATCCATCATCTTAGGATCTGATAAAGCAATGTAGGGTCCTACACCTCCTTCCCTGGTCCTTCGTGTGAAAGGATGCCGCCGTCCTCTAAACCCAGGACCCACTGTATAAGAGTTCCAAGAGTTAGTGGGTCCCGGGTAAGTCGTACATCAAAAGGGCGTAATGTATATTATCTCCCGTAAGGATGTAGCGCCGGCAGTGAACCTCACGCGCGGCGCACTGTAGGCCTGTACCTAAGGTCCTTTGCAGCGTCCCTTCCGTAGGCTCTAAGCTGCTGCCCCTTTCATTCCATTTACTGTACCTTCGTTCACATTCTCTCTTCCATCTTCCTTTCCACCTTCGTCTTACAATTATTTCATAGTTGCGAGGTTTTCCTCCTGTTACGCCTTGTAACCTCTCTCAGTTTTTCTTAGGCCCCCAGCTGCAACACCTTTCATTCATTTTACTCTACCTCCGTTCTTATTCTCTCTTCCATCTTATACTCTCCACCCTCTTCTAGCACTTATTTCATAGTTGCGAGGTTTTCCTCATTAATAGTGCCTAAAACTAGACCGGGAAAAATAAGGAAAGCACACAGGACATTAATTCAGGCGTTGCCAGCTCATCTGAGAAATATATCAGGAGTGAGCGTAGATGTGTTTAAGAATAAGCTCGACAAATATCTAAGCTGCATCCCAGACCATCCAAGATTGGAAGTTGCAAATTATATCGGAAGATGCATTAGCAATTCTCTGGTAGATATAAGAGGTGCCTCACACAGAGGGACCTGGGGCAACCCTAACGAGCTGTAAGGTCTGTAAGGTAAGGTAGGGTCTCTCTCTCTCTTTTCCTTTCAGCACCGAATGACCTTATTAGAGGTCACAGGGCTTTGGGGGGTGGGGGGGCCTTCGGCCTGAATTGTATATATTCTATTCTACCTTCCATAATGTATGTAATATCGATCTGATGTTCGCCTATTCTCTTAATTGCCCCTTCAGGATGTGTGTATGTATGGCCCCTTTTGAAGGACCCCTCCTTTCAGGCTCCCTCCCGAAGCGTTCAGAAAGGATTCTCAATGGGTTCCTTTGGGCTGATGAAATATTTTCATTAGTTCCTCGACAGCGAAAATCCCCTGTGTAACGGAGGTGCCCAGGCCGCTGGATATCTTTATTCTGGCGGAGCTCGTAAAGGCACGGCGGTTTTAATAATGGCTGTAATTACTAGTACTTCTCTCTACGGTTGTTCTGTGTGTTGCTTAGCGTCGGATCATCGATGGGAAATGTGATTTACACGGCGTTTAAGTTATCGTATGGGTCTGCTGTGATTAGGGTTGCCAGGCGTCCTCTATTTCTATTGCTGAAGTCCACCGAAAGTCAGAACAAATATAACTTCAAAAACTAGAACCTTATGTAAAGGTATGGTCAAAGTATATTGAAACTTGTGAATACATTTAAACCTTAATTTAAAAAAAGATATCGCTACATTTCTAATTATTATCCTTTATTGAAATTTGTCAGAGTTAGCAAGCCTAGGACTTTGATGTTCGCATCAATATAAGAAAAAAAGTCAAATTGACTTTAATCTATATAGGTAATGTTTCAAACAGAACTTATAAAAGCGTTATGACGCCTAAGATATGGGATATGAGGTATAGATATAACTATCCCAAGACTGAAGACAGTGAGAGAGACTGCCGTCATATTGACAAACTTAAACTTATAATAAACACTCGAAAATAAGTATTCATAAGTAGGATATTGTTGCTAAACACTTCCGAGCGTTTAGACCCAATATATTAATCATATTTTCAGTTAACATTCAAGTTCTTGAATGCTGGGAAAAAGCGTAATAGCGCAATGCTGCTGGTTTGCTTGAGACCGACTTTTTATTGACAGTTCTTGTTTTTATTATTATTATGCTTCAACCTGAGACTAGGTCTCAGACTGTATATGTTACTGCTGGAAATCTTGAATGGCACTTTGCTTACTATACATCATTCATCATCATGAAAAGATGAAAGCATTCTATCTATTTCAATGGCTTCAATCTCCCAACGTCACTTTTACTCCCAAAAGTACTATGAATTGAAGAAAGCTTTTTAGTTGCTTTTTCGATAATTTCAACCTCACAATCACTTTTACTCCCAAAAGTAGAAGGCAAAAATCAAAGTCATCAATAAGACTTGCTTTATATTCAGTACTATAAATTGAAGAAAGCTTTTTAAGTTCTTTTTCAACCACTTGAACCTCCCCAACATCTTGACTCCCAAAAGCAGATGGTAAAATCAAGGTCATCAATAATTGCTTTTATATTCAGGACTATAAATTGAAGAAAGTTTTTAAGTCGCTTTTTCAACCATTTCAACCTCACAATCACTTTTATTCCCAAAAGTAGAAGGGCAAAATCAAGGTCACCAAGAATACTTGCTTTATTCAGTACTATAAATTGAAGAAAGTTTTTTTTTTCAGTCACCAACATCTTCACTCACCAAAATTAGAAAGGCAAAATCGAGGTCATCAATAAGACCTGCTTTATATTCTCTCTTCCATCTTCCTTTCCACCCTCTTCTAACAATTATTTCGTAGTTGCGAGGTTTTCCTCATTAATAGTGCCCAAAACTATACTGGAAAACTTAGGAAGAACACTAAATTGAAGAAAGCATTTAATCGCTTTTTCAACCACTTGAACCCGCCTAACTATCTCTGACTCCCATATGCAAAAGACAAAACTCAAGGTCATGTCCCGGAACCGAGTTCCATCCCGCTTGAGAAAGAAGAAGAAAAGTGTGGCATCTGATAAGCGAGGAAGAAACGATGAGGAGAATTCCCTTACCATTCGATAGGCTCTGAAAAAGGGGGGTGGGGCGGCAGGGGGGGGGGGGGTGCGAAATACTGAAGCCTTTATAGAGTCTAATGAAACCCCCAACTACCGGCGGCGGGATTCATCCGAGCATAGACCATTAACGTCGTATCGAAACCTTTGATAGGCAATGCTGCTCGAGATATTAGGCAACACGTCGGCGGTTTTAATAATGCCATCCTTTGGGCGCCTAATGATATGTTGATACGGATGGGTCCGAGGAGGTACGCCGCGTGAATTGCAAACGGTTTTTACTACCCTCTTGTTTAACGCTCTAATAAGAAAAGGGGTTTGATTGCGGATACGAAATGGAGAGAGAGAGAAATCTCGATATACTGACGTCAGATAATCATGAGAGAGAGAGAGAGAGAGAGAGAGAGAGAGAGAGCTTACTAGTTCATAAAACCAAATGTTCCTTCAAAGGCAGGAAGACTTCTGGAAGTCCAATTTTGTTTATTTTATAAGAATCGAAACTATATCAATACTAGCCCTTAAAGCCTATTTTGTACCCTAAGCATAAATTCGGTACCTGGTAGTGGGCAACATTGGTGGATTCCAGCTAGCATTGAGAATATATATTTCTATATTATATACACATTCTCTCTCTCTCTCTCTCTCTCTCTCTCTCTCTCTCTCTCTCTCTCGTTTACCCAGGCTATCAAAGAAAAAAAAAGTTTATTCGTCATAAATAAAAACATGTGACATATAGCTTCATTTTCGTCTGTGAATATCATCGAGGCATGATAAATAATCTTCCCATGCTTTTTCTAAGCGAAATCGAGGTACGGGACATACAAGCTCTTCCTCTCTCTCTCTCTCTCTCTTCCTCTTTCTCTTATTGCCACAAGAGAACGAACATCCATCTTTCCCTGCGATTTCACATCCCACCTGGGACGTCTCCCCCCCGTTTTCTAAGAGGTTCATTCTAAGTAGCATAGAAAACGCGAGCCATCGACAGGTCGCATTCGCTGCCCCATTCAGACTCGATTTCGCCACGCATCTCCAACTTCGTTAGACACCATTCCTGAACCTAATTCAGGCATCTACGGATATACAACCCTCTCTCTCTCTCTCTCTCTCTCTCTCTCTCTCTCTCTCTCTCTCTCTCCTACGCTGTCCGTCTGTCTGTCTGTCTGTCTACTTCGTTAGATACCATTCCTGTACCTAATTCAGGTATCTACGGATATACAACCTTCTCTCTCTCTCCTCTCTCTCTCTCTCTCTCTCTCATATTACAAATTATGAATTAGTATATTTTCACATTTACTCTCAAATTATCTTCAGAAATATTTATGAAGTTATTAACAACCTTTTGCATTCTTGCAGTCATTTTTGTTGAAAGTATTTCTCTGTAACTCCTCTCAACTTCCAATATTCATTATATTGCAATATTCATTGTATCCAGTCACTTTCCGAAAAGACGGTGCGATATTCATTATATTCATATCTCTCTCTCAGAGTGCCATTGATTAGCCTCCTGTTTACTGCCGTAGTAGGAAAATTCTGAAGCTGCTGTGGAAAAATAATAAAACATCTTCAAGAGTAGGCACAGAAAGATAATAACTAAGAGGAGCCTTGGGTCAGATTTAACAGAACTAGATTTCCATGAGACAACGAAGAAGAAGAAGAAGAAGAAGAAGAAGAAGAAGAAGAAGAAGAAGAATTAAATGGTTAACAGAAGGCCTACGTGCCTTTGTTTAGTGACCACTTACCGCTCGTTCTTTAGACCTACTTTGCTTAAATCTATCGTTTAGAATTTTGTAGATGCATCAAGTGGGACATAGTAGTTGTTTTGATGTATCTTCAATTTAAGAAAATGACTCACTTTTGAAATAGATTTGTTTTAAAAATCGAAAACTATGTCAGACATTGGTTGGGTAATCAGTTTGAGGCAAAAACATGGAATTACGTAGAATATTTTTAAGCTCTCTCTCTCTCTCTCTCTCTCTCTCTCTCTCTCTCTCTCTCTCTCTCTCTCTCTCTCTCTCTCTCTCTTTTATCAGAATTTTTTTGCTTTGCTAAAATCGTAGAATTTTTATGAGGAGTGGGATTTTGAAAGGTAAAATCTCACTACTATTAGAATAAGTGAAATTTGTCTAGGGTAAAATGCCATCTTTTTTTGTGAGGAATGAGATTTGGTTAGCTTAAAATCTTTATCATTTTTGTACTTATTGAGATTTGGTTTGGCTGAAATCTTTTAGCATTTGTGTACTTAACGAGATTTGGTTTGGCTAAAATCTTTAATCATTTGTGTACTTGATGAGATTTGGTTTAACTAAAATCTTCTAATATTAGTAATTAATGAGATTTGGTTAGGTTAAAATATCATCCTTATCATAAATGAGATGTGTTAAGGCTAAATTCATCCTTTTTTTTTCTTCTTCTTCTTCTTATGAAATGACAATTTAGCGAAGCTTTTATCGGTTATAATTGAAAAAAGTTTTTTTTTCTTTTTCAAAGAAATAACAATCAAGCGAAGCTTTTATCCCTTATAAATGAAAAAAGTTTTTTTTTTCAAAGCAATCACAATTTAGCGAAGCTTTTATCGCTTATAAATGAAAAAAGTATTTTTTTTAAAGAAATCACAATTTAGCGAAGCTTTTATCGCTTTTAAATGAAAAAAGTAGTTTTTTTTTTTTTTTTAAAGATAATTACGTAATCACTTGTAGAACTCACCAAGAAGTGTTTTTGCATATTTGATTACTTACTTCTCTCATGAGTTGGAATCCCAGGCAAACCAACCCTCTGGAAAGTAAAAAAAAAAAAAAAAAAAAAAAATTGAAAGGCGTTGAACTAACAGCAAGAAACGAAATGCGCCAATTATCACTTGAGTGTGAGGTTTTTCCTCTCTCTCTCTCTCTCTCTCTCTCTCTCTCTCTCTCTCTCTCTCTCTCGGGGTCTCAAGACCGGCCGCTTTAAAACAGGGACTAATTATCACGTTGGTTTACAATTATTGCTCTCGAGCATCAGGTATTATTACTTTGAGGGAATTAAAACCCGGGCAAAAATTTAAGATAGAGCAAAGGAAGAAGGTGGATTCAGAAAATGATTGAAATGAACTTGATCTCTGATGAACCGTATACCAGGAAAGGTGTCAGGAGGAACAGTAAAAAAAAAAAAAAAAGTTTTTTTTTTTTTTTTTTTTTTTTTTTTTTTTTTTTTTTTTTTTTTTTTTTTTTTTGCTTCGTGCGTGTGAACTTATAAACGATGTCGGTTTCAAGTCGTGATTTTGAAACGGAGGTAATTTTGAATTTTTGAGGCACAAATTAAAATGCCCTTGCAGGATTTACACCCAAAACTGTGCTGTGCGGAGAAAATCATTTAAAACAGGTAATTTATCATTTTTGACGCTAAAAATAAAATAGCTTTTGCATGCTTTATAAAGCAAAACAGCGCCTAAAAACGGAAAGGCTTCCGAGAAATCTGATAGACCGATTATAATAGATAACAGAACCGGATAGATATCGAAGCTCTGAATATTCATGTCCCTGTATTTGAAGAACATGAAACGCCTGAAAAATCACCTCCATATATCTGACCAGGAAACCACCAAGCACCATATTGCGCCTCTTTCCATCAGATAGCGAAGTATAAAGTTCCTGTGTTATTCCCCTGAGAGAGGCTTGCACATAGATTTCATAAACTCTTTGAGCCAACTGCTGAATATAATCACACCGCGGATTGATGATTCAGCGTAAAACTAAAGAGCGTAGGAGAAATTATTCCTCTCCTCCGAACGCGTACAGACGAATATAAAGCTTATCTCCAGATCGGGCCGAGCAGTCTTCTAACTGAGCGCAAGAAGAAGATGAAGAAGACACTGGAGAGAAGTGAGGTCATACTTCTGCGAAACGTTTTTTACGTCTCGGATAATGATTGGCCCTCCTGATGGCAATGGCGAGTCACTGGATTGATTACACTTGCGTCGATTTCAGTTTGCCAAACGGAAACAAACTATTTCCGTTCTGAATTCATTTCACAAACAAGCGAAACAAGCAAAGAATTTCGAGGAAGGTTGAACGTCTTAGATACTATAAGTGCTCTCTCCTGATGGCAATGACGAATTATTAATTTAATTACAGGTTTATTAAAAAAAAATCTCACAAAAGGCAGAACAAGCAAAGAACACAATGTATAACGAATCTCACTCACCCCCTCCTCCTCTCCTCCTCCTCCTCCTCCTCCGTCCCAGAGTGCGTCCGTCGGAAACGAGTTCCCGCGAAGCCTCACGTTACATAAATAAGAAAAAGGGACCGCCAAAATTGCTTTGCGATGCAATAATCCATTTAGAAGTGTTGGAGATAGATAAGGCATCGACCGGTCCTGCGCTCGATAAAAATCAGTACCGTTGCCCTCTATGAAACCTTTAAGTTCTGGACGAGTGCGTCCGCCTGCGGTTGTCTCACGTTGTGTGCATCGGCGGGGTAATTCAAACTATGATATTTTTCCACTTAACCTAATATTTAAAATGTTGCCTGTGATTGTATCGGGCCCCATCAGGCGAAATTTAATTAGGGTTCGTGGTCTCGGCTGAACACGGACGGAGGGTTTTTACTCCCAGGAAACCGGGTTTCGTATGAGGTCTCTATTAGCCCCCTCGCGTATTTACTCACTCGAGTCATCATCATCATGATCATCATCATCATCATCATCATCTTCAGGAGGGAATAGAATAAGCACAGAATATTATTATCGTTCATGAGCTCTTATCTGATAAGAGCCGGATGATGTCTTTGTTATTCCCCCCTTTAGCGACGTGGGCTTAAACGCCGAAATGAGATCGCATTTCGATAAGCCTTTAAACGCCCTCGTTTTATGATAATTGGTCTCCGGAGAGACCTCGGCCAGCATGACTTCGGCGGGTGCCCCCGTCGTAACTTCCAAAAGGGCCGGAGTCAAAAATCAAAGCGGAGGATCCGTTGCGATTTTACTCTGTTCCTATTTCCAGGGAACCGAAGGAAATAGGCCCTCGATCTTAGAACCTTTTTCCAGGTCTTTTTGCTTTTGGAAGAATGACCTGGAACTACGCGAACCGAAGGAAATAGGACCTCGATCTTAGATCCATTTTCCAGGGGTTTTTGCTTTTGGAAGAATGACTGCTTCCTTCGTGAACCGAAGGAAATAGGACCTCGATCTTAGAACCTTTTTCCAGGTCTTTGCTTTTAGAAAAATGACCTGGGTCCTTCGCGAACCGAAGGAAATAGGACCTCGATCTTAGAACCTTTTTCCAGGTCTTTTTGCTTTAGATCTTTCCAGGTCTTTGCTTTTGGAAGAATGACCTGGAACTACGCGAACCGAAGGGAATAGGACCTCGATCTTAGAACCTTTTTCCAGGCCTTTTTGCTTTAAATCTTTCCAGGTCTTTGCTTTTGGAAGAATGACCTGGAACTATGCTTTTGGAAGAATGACCTGGAACTACGCGAACCGAAGGGAATAGGACCTTGATCTTAGAACCTTTTTCCAGGTCTTTTTGCTTTATATCTTTCCAGGTCTTTGCTTTTGGAAGAATGACCTGGAATTACGCGAACCGAAGGGAATAAGACCTCGACCTTAGAACATTTTTCCAGAAGGGAATAGGACCTCGATCTTAGAACCTTTTTCCAGGTCTTTGCTTTTGGAAGAATGACCTGGTACTACGCAAACCGAAGGGAATAGGACCTCGATCTTAGAACCTTTTACCAGGTCTTTTTGCTTTATTTTTTTCCAGGTCTTTGCTCTTGAACGAATGGCCTGGAACTACGCGAACCGAAGGAAATAGGACCTCGACCTTAGAACGTTTTTCCAGGTCTTTTTGCTTTATATCTTTCCAGGTCTTTGCTTGGAAGAATGACCTGGAACTCCGCGAACCAAAGGAAATAGGACCAAACCGATATCATAGTCAACATACTATAAGACCTTTATACTTAGAAATTGTCCATAATGACCCTGAGGTCGTTTCACGTGACTTTTTTTTATATATTCCAGAGGTTTTCATGAATAATAAGGCTTAACAAATAGATGAAATTGAATCGCCCTTAAGTTAAGCGTAAGATATTTGCTTTCTTTCTTTTTTTTCTCAAATATTTCCAAGAAGAATGTTTATTCACCTCCCAATAAATAACAATCTGATATCTTCATAAGTAACTGTTTAATAAACACTTTATAAAGCCTTTTTCCTGAGTGCATGAATCTTACAATGATAATATTGTTTGAAATATATTTATATACAATATATAAAACACTTTTTCTTGGATTATGGCCCAAAAAAATTAAAAACGACAGGTCACATAAAAAGCACGAGTGAAAGCGAGCATATAGAATTGAGAGGCAGTAATGAGGGTAATTACATAATTTAAAAGGCAATAATGAAGCAATTATATAATTAAGACGCCTGAGTCCCGACTAACAAGCAAAATAGCGTATCACATTTTGCGACAAATTTGAACCCAATAATGTTAGTAAATAGGTCACTTTCTATGTCAATTATTCTAACCCATTTTTTATTGAGATAACTTAAATGGTGGCATTATATATATATGGTATAGTATATATACGTGTATATATATATATATATATATATATATATATTATCCCCCCCCTAGATATATATTATATATATATATATATATATATATATATATATATATATATATATATATACTATATATATATATATATAATCTATATATATATATATATATATATATATATTATATATATATATTATATAAATATATATATTAAATATATAAATATATATATATATAATATAAATATATATAAATAATATATAATATATTATATAAATATATTATAAATACATATAATTTTATATATATATATATATAATAATATATATATATTCTATATATTTCAAAAACAAAAAATAGCGTATCACATTTTGTGAAAAATTTTAACGCAATATTTTCAGTAAATAGGTCACTTTATTTATTCATTATTCTAACCAATTTTTTCTTGAAACGAGTTAAATGGTGGAGTATATATAATATATATATATATATATATATATATATATATATATATATATATATATATATATATATATATATATGTATGTATATATATATATATATATATATATATATATATATATTATATATATATATATATATAGTATATATATATATATATATATATATATATATATATATATACATACATATATATATATACATACAGTATATATATACTATATATATACATATATATATACATACATAAATATATATATATATATATATATATATATATATATATATATATATATATATATATATATATATATATACTATATATATATTATATATATATATATATATATATATATATATATATACATATACGTATATTATATCGTAAGTTAACTCTCAACTGAAATGGTCATTTCGAGACCATGGGACTAATTAGAATTAAAGTTAAATGGTTGACAAAAGAAATAAAAGCTATATAATATATCTATACCAAAAGTCCATGAAGAAGCCGAAGCCACCACCGGCAAGACTTTTAATAAGAATTCTTCGCCCGAATCAAAAAGCCTCAAAAGCAGGAACCGTAATTGCGGAATGCGACCAATGAAAGTAAATGCGATTTTCTCATTGGCATTCTCTCCAGGCGAGTCATGGTATCGGCCCCATCTACAATGCCGCCAAGATATCTTGACTTCAGCGATATACTATTTCTCGGGAGAGGAGATTCTTCGCCGACCAGCGCTTTTGGAGAGGCAGAGAAAAATAATGGGGTTAGACGCGAAACACAGTTTGGTGAGATCTAAGCAGCGTCTGAGAGAGAGAGAGAGAGAGAGAGAGAGAGAGAGAGACCCTAAACAGACGTACACATACAGAGAGAGAGAGAGAGAGAGAGAGAGAAGAGAGAAGAGAGACAGAGAGAGAGCGAGAGTGAGTTACAAGGAGTTACAAGAATTAAGATGTCTCTAAAGACTTCAGTCTATCCGAGGGGAGAGAGAGAGAGAGAGAGAGAGAGAGAGAGAGAGAGCGGGGGGGGGGAACTAAAGAAAATTCAAATTATCTGTTGGAAATTTTATCATAAATACATTGCTAATAATAGGTTACTATACCAAAGGATTTTATGGTATATGTTCTGTTTAGAAGAAAATGCCTGAAAATACCAGAAAAATTGTCTTACGTTGTATATCTTTGCTATTCAAAGAAAAAAATGAGCGATTTTAAGTATAAATGTCAAACGATATATACACAAACATAAAACGGTATAAATAACTTGAACTCATTTCATTATGCATGGACGTGTCCATTTAAAAACACATTACTTTTACAAACTATATTTACCTGACTTGGTCCATTGCTTGTCAAAGCGCGTTGGGTGATAGCCCAAAAATATTGCGACAAAGCCGTCTGAATAAAATAGTTGGGGTCATTTTTTTTTTTGTAGGAGAAACGTGTTAATTACTAGCCTGACCTCACTGCCTTAGGAACTGGGAGCAGGTGGGCTTTTACACACCTGACAGGTAAGTGTGGAGAGGAATACAGCTGGGATTCGTTCAAAACATAAGCCTAAAAGTTGGGCTGAGGTCGCGATGATTAAATTATATATATATATATATATATATATATATATATATATATATATATATATATATATATATATATATATATATATATATATATATATATAATTTAATCATCACGACCTCAGCCCAACTTTTAGGCTTATGTTTTGAACGAATCCCAGCTGTATTATATATATATATATATATATATATATATATATATATAGTATATATATATATATATATATATATATATATATATGAAATAATCAACACAATCACATGTACAACATAAGTCAATTTAGGACTCACAGCCGGTTCGAACTCTTGTCTTTCAGTCGAAAGGCCAGAGCGCTACCATTAGTCTTTGTGGGTCAGTGGGTAGCGCCTCTGCCTTGAAGTCGAAAGAGACCTGGGTTCGATCCCTTGGTGAGCCTGGAATTTGTCTCTGTTGGGCATGTGGTTGCGCGTTGATTACTTCCAATACGTATGGCATCAACATGCCATAGGATATCATCTACGTGAGGGGAGGTTTCATATGATACAGTGGTTACCCATACAGTAGTTACCCATACAATAGTTACCCATGCAGTAGTTTCCCATGCAATAGTTACCCATGCAGTAGTTTCCCATACAATAGTTACCCATACAATAGTTCCCCTGCAATAATTACCCATACAATAGTTACCCATGCAGTAGTTTCCCATACAATAGTTACCCATACAATAGTTACCCATGCAGTAGTTCCCCATGCAATAGTTACCCATGCAGTAGTTTTCCATGCAATAGTTACCCATTCAATAGTTACCCATGCAGTATTTTCCCATACAATAGTTACCCATACAATAGTTACCCATGCAGTAGTTACCCATTCAATAGTTACCCATACAATAGTTTCCCATGCAATAGTTACCCATACAATAGTTACCCATACAATAGTTACCCATGCGGTAGTTACCCATACAATAGTTACTCATGCAGTAGTTCCCCATGCAATAGTTACCCATGCAGTAGTTTTCCATGCAATAGTTACCCATCCAGTATTACCCATACAATAGTTTCCCATACAATAGTTTCTCATACAATAGTTACCCATGCAGTATTACCCATACAATAGTTACCCATACAATGGTTACCCATTCAATAGTTACCCATGCAGTAGTTCCCCATGCAATAGGTACCCATACAATAGTTTCACATGCAATAGTTACCCATACAATAGTTACCTATGCAGTCCTTCATCTAAAGTTTGAGAGGATGACAGTCATGGCAGGAATGCTCGTTTATTGCACGACTCACAAAGGTTCCTCGTTCAAGTGGTCTTGTTTTCACTGACCGGTCGTCCAAGGGGTTCAAGGTCATGGAATAACGGTTACCTTTGTCTTTCTAAATGTTAGGTAATATGCGGATCTGTAATATATTGAATTACTGTCTTACAGTCTTATTTATTTTGCCCTATATGAGTGGGAAAAGCAACGAATCTGTAATATACAGAACTACAGTTTTTTTCTGGCCCTAAATGGGACTGAAATAGTAAGGAATCTTTCGAAACCATAATTTAATCATATATAAAACGGTTTTGATCCACAAAATCAACTTCAGGGTTATTTTTATGCCTGAAAAATATTGCTCAATTTTTCCTAACTCAAACAATTAACATAAGAACTATCAGCTACTTGATTCAGTACTATAGTATGTTTTTGGACTGATGCAAAAAACGAGCGATTATCAACTCGGTGGCGAATTTTTATCTGACCTCTCATTCTCTCTTGTCTTCTCATTCTTTCTTTCTTCTCTTTCTCTCTGTCTTCTCATTCTCTCTGTTTTCTCTTTCTCTCTCGTCTTCTCTTTCTCTCTGTCCTCTCTTTCTCTCTGTTTTCTCTTTCTCTCTGTCTTCTCATACTCTCTCATCATTCGCTCTGTCTTCTCATTCTCTGTCTTCTCCTGCTCTCTGTTTTCCCTTTCTCCCTGTCGTCTCATTCTCTGTCATCTCTTTCTCTCTTGTCTTCTCTTTCTGTCTCTCTTCTCTTCCTCTCTGTCTTCTCTTTCTAACCTGTCCTCTCATTCTATCTGTCTTCTCATTCTCTTTGTTTTCTTTTTCTCTCTCTCTGTCTTCTCATTCTCTCTGTTTTCTCACTCTCTATCCTCTCTTTCTCTCTGTTTTCTCATTTTCTCTGTTTTTTTTCATTCTCTCTGTCTTCTCTTTCTCTCTCTCTCTCTCTCTGTCTTCTCTTTCTCTCTGACCTCTCTTTCTCTCTGTCTTCTCATTCTCTCTGACCTCTCTTTCTCTCTTTCTATCTTCACACACTCTCTCTCTCTCTCTGTTAGCAAGGAGGAGAAGATTCGTGGTACGCACTCCCTTTTGTTTTACCAAGAGCAAAGCCCCAAGCAAGCAAACAGATGCCCCAGTCTAACACTTGACACCAACGGCTGCAGAGTGCGCAGCTCGCAAACGGCTCTGCCATCGATATGTTTGTCATGGCGTTCGGGCGAGCGCAAGCACGTCCCGTCTTGTAGACTCTGGTGCTTTTGGAAGGTCCTCGGTGCTTTTGTAGGGCCCGCGAGAAGGTATCAGTGTGTTCGCGCATATTCATAAGTTTGAGGCGCCCTGCTCAAACACAGTTCAGACCCTGTTTGGTGGCGCTTATCAGGCTACTCATACAACTCTTTTAGTCTTTACTGATCTCCTTAGACCGCGTCTTTACTGATCTCTTCCTGGAGTGGCTCAGTCCTGAATAAGGCGTCCTTGGACACGCACTGGACAGGGTTCCATTCTGCCGAGGTAAAAATCATTTTCGTTACTTTGGAGTGTGGCAGTTTGGTTGCGGGGGGAGGAAGGATGGCTGGTTGGGGGCGGGTGGGAGATGTCTTCTAGTATGTTGGTGGGTGGGTGGGGGGGCGTGGGAGGGGTGTCTTCGGCAGTGCTGTAAAAAGCTTGAATCTTCCGAGGAGTTTGTCCGCTAACACACAGGCATTTGTTTAACGAAATGGCAAATGGCCTTCTTCCGTGACTTACCATAATGATGCGTCGTGGGATTTCTAATAACTGCATCTTCACTGATATTGCAGAGATGACTTCTGATACATACAGATCATCCAAGTACGTATTCTGTTGTCAGCTTTCTGTCGTTACTCCAATCTAAGTTTCTCCCCCATTTACAAACTTTTTTTTATGACAAATTCATTAAGAAAGATAAACAGCAAAGGTGACATGATGCTACCTTGTGGCACCTCACCGCATACTGGAAGTTGGTTGTGCAAGACTAATCAGCTTTATCTCTCTCTCTCTCTCTCTCTCCTCGTCTCTTCTTCCTCTTCTTCTTTCTCTCTCTCTCTCCCTGTGTGATATTTTCCAAGCATTATGCTTGGCGGAAACGAGGGACCTATAATTAGAGCATTTGAATAAGCACGAAGAATCACCACTAAAAAAAGGGAAGAAAAAAAATAAATAGTCCACGAGATCGAAAACTCGTTTTCCAACCACAAATGATTTGGATACCACAGCCCGAGGTTGATCGTTTGATGTGTTTTTCTATAAATAATTATTTCTTTTTCTCTCGTATAACTCGGTTAAAAATTCCATTCTATCATGACAGGTTTTCATTACTTGAGTAGTCGGGTCGACAAAAGCGAGCGATACTCTGGTATCGTGGTGGTTTGCGATACCGGCGATACTATAAAGGCATATTTCCGTTTTACGATGTTTGCATATGATTTTTCTCCTTTGCATAACAATGTTGCTGAAGGGGAACCTAATACGTCAGAGATGATTTATTTTTAATGATGCGAGAAAGTCTTTTCATACATAAAGCTCTTATATATCTATATATATATATATATATATATTATAGATATATATATATATATATATATTATATATAATCTATATATATATATATAATAATCATATATACTATATATATATACATATACACTGTTTTTGTTTGCGTTTGTAGGTCAGGTTTCAGATACATCATTCAAAGAGGAATGCTTATATTTGCATTTCTAAAAATATGGATCCCTATCATTTGTTTTGTTATTTTGTAATATATATATATACATATATATATATATATTCATTACATTAACGGGCTGCGTCTATCGAATTGCAATTGCGCAAAGACTCGTTTTCTTCTGTTTCCAGTTGCTCTCGCGAACCTGGAGTGGTTAGAAGTTAGTAATGAGCGTGGTTGTCGAAGTCATAAGACTCCGAAGGCCCCAGTGGGTGACATTCTTCATCTCGCTGGCCGGAGCATCCCCCCCTGGTTTACGATTCGGCGATGGCGTCCCTGGAATCTGGAAGAAAGACGTCTGGGTCTGGAAGGAACGGGTCGTCGCGGGAGAAAATAGCATGCTCTGGAAACGATAAATCTTATCGCCAGCGAGAAAACTTCTGGGAACATTTGTAGCGGACTTCAAACGCTCCCACGGGACGTCTTTATTGGGAGGTTTTCCCTTAATAGGGACCACCCCCCCCCCCCCCCCCCCCCCCCCAGGGCCCTGCCCTACCCGGTCTAGATCGCCGTCCTAATTTCGGAAGGATTCTGCGAGACGTCGGAAGAGTTTAATCGCATTGTCGATGCTAACGTTGGAGATGCCGAAACATCAAAGGATCGTAGGATCCTGAGGATGTTTGAAGGACCTTTGGTTTCTCTCCACCGTGCTCAGATGCAAACAGATAACTGGATGAGGCGGAGAACTTCTTGAATCGTCTGTCAGTTTGGACGACAAGGACATCTGTCTTGCTTTGTGCGGTAGTTTTACAATCAGCTTCGATACCAGCAACTACAAACACTCTATTTTAACCAATTTAAGGACAAAGACTACATATATAGTTACAAGTAAAACAAAAAAAGTTAACGATACGGCCCAAACCTCCGCCAATGCAGTCGTCATATGTACCCAAATGCCATTCGACACTTGTTTCATTTCACATATTGCATATTTTTAAACGATACCTTATGCTAGAACGTGCCGGGTTCGTGAGTTTGCTACTATTTCCAGATGCGTGACCACTGTGATTGTCAATGTATGCCTTGAGGAACCTCTGTGTGGATCCCACATAATTCCACGAGTTACACCAAGGACAAGTATATTGATACAATCACACAGAGTTACACTAAGGACAGTTAAATTAATACAGTCACATAGAAGGAGGACAAGACAGGGTACAGTCGATCCTTGTCCAACAGGTCCAACTCGGCGACTGCGTTAAAGGAAGGGGGCTTCCCTCAAGGGGAGACACCAATACCCAAGTTATTTATAAGACCAGTAACACAAGGATTACTGACAAGGTTTCGAACTTTCTAGCCACTGCAATTTTGCCTAAGTGCTAGATCTTCCCACGTAGGAGAGTCTGATTTATTCTGCTCTAGTCCTTTAAGCTAGATGAATGTGAAACGCATGCGTTATAACACTTCTCCATCTTGGCGTAGATCAAGGTCGTCGTCTAAGTTGACAGAATTGTGAACTGATGTTTGGTTGCCTCCTCTAAAATGCTTAAGTTTTAGGGTTAAATTTATTTAGAATTTTATACGTTTATCGTCTTTGCATCACAACATACCCTTCAGTTATTTATTTGCTGCCGATTTTTCCTACATAGTGACCCCCATGGGTTTTCAGGGTAGGTTATCTAGGACTAATATTTCTTGGGGGTCAATGTCTAAGAAATATCCTTTATTGCAATAATTATATACCCCATGATTGCAACTTAGAACGAACGTTCTGTTACTTATGTTTAGTGGCTCGTTGGTGTGATTTTTACATGTCCTAAAAATTAGATAAGTCAATCACCTCGAGATAATTCTTCCATTTAGATATTGTTTGGACAACTTGACCTCTCTCTCTCTCTCTCTCTCTCATATTGTAATAAGAAAATAGATAAATCACTCTTGTGGTAGTTCTTAAAAATACGAATAGTTTGATTGATAATTATCTAATGGGTCCTGTAGACTAATAGGGCATCTCTCTCTCTCTCTCTCTCTCTCTCTCTCTCTCTCTCTCTCTCTCTCTCATTACGACGGCAGGCATGCAACGACCCCAGTATCATTCCCACTATTAGTTTATCGGTCCTTCAGAAGCTAATGCTGGAGATAACGGAAGACTCCTGATGAAGGGTTGAGGAATGAATTAATGGCAGCCCTCAGGAGATTTGCCAAAGAGATATCGCGGCTATTGACGTTAACTACAGGTCCCGATAAGCTTTACGGCAAATCGGACGGTCGTCAGAGGGAGAGAAAGAGAGCTTTTTTTTAAAAGCAAGGACGGATGTAAAACATCTCGCGGAAAGACAGAAATGCCTCAATCATCAGCTGTTGTGGCTCCATTGCTCAGGGAGAAAGGTTCGTCCATCCGCGATTTATACATCCAATATCCATTCGCCTAAACTCGCGTGTATTGCCCGTCGGAAAAAAAAGTAAAAAGTTCCCCTAACAAGGCTAACAGACGTCGAAGAAACGGAGAAAACAATAGGCTCGGGAGGTGGGAAATAAAAAACGGGGATACGATCGCGCGGGTATCAGGTTTCGATCCAGTAATCAGAGGGTTTGGAGAGCGGGAATAGGGGATCCACGTCACGACCGCGATGCTCTCTTGTCACAGATCTCTCCCGCTGATGAGGTCAACCCGCGCTAATTCCTTTATTACAATGGATTCCCTTTTACGTGAGACGCAGAGGACGATCGCCCATCTGTTTGATTTGAAATAGTTCTCTTAAAAGGAATATTCTACAGTACTATTTCGCCCATCTTTCCGGCGCGGGTGATATAGAGAGATAAAACAAAAGAGCGCGGTATTTTCACCGTCTTACGTCCGTATCTCTTAACTTCCAGCCGAACGCCAATTACCTAATCACTGCTTCGATGCGGACGTATCATTGGTAACGATAATTATTAGTCCCCCTTCACCCCCTCCCCCCACCCCCTCACTCTCTCTCTCTCTCTCTCTCTCTCTCTCTCTCTCTCTCTCTCTCTCTCTCCATTTAGTTATCTGGAAGTATGTCAAATGATTACTCCCAACTATAGGAGGGAAATCCGCGTCATCTCTCGGCTACAAATTCGAACTGAAAGAGGAACCGGTTTCGAAAGAGAGAGAGAGAGAGAGAGAGAGAGAGAGAGAGAGAGAGAGAGAGAGAGCCCAGATATGGAGGTGTTTGTAAGGAAGGCCCCGAGGAATTAAAAAGAGGGTTTCTTTTATCTTGGAAGATACCTCTCTCCCATATGGAGACAGGGTCATGCGGCTTTGCGGTGATATCTTAATCCTCTTAACGGCAATGTTTGTATTAGCGTCGACCGCCGTTCAAATGCTCCAGTCTAGTCCCTTGTATAAATTTAGGAGATACAATCGAACGGCTTGCGAATACGCGCAGTAGATAAATGAGCGGTAGGGAGGCGTGAACGACTAGAGAAAGGAGTGAACAGAGAGTTTTTTTTTTTTCCGTCTGCATCTCCTGTCTTCTTGTGGTTTTGGGCCAGGAGTTGAGCTGCTCTAGGCCGATATGTAGACGGGTTTGGCTTAGACGCAAGGGTTTGGTCTAAGAGCTGAGCTGCACTAGGCCGATATGTAGACGGGTTTGGCTTAGACGCAAGGGTTTGGTCTAAGAGCTGAGCTGCACTAGGCCGATATGTAGACGGGTTTGGCTTAGACGCAAGGGTTTGGTCTAAGAGCTGAGCTGCACTAGGCCGATATGTAGACGGGTTTGGCTTAGACGCAAGGGTTTGGTCTAAGAGCTGAGCTGCACTAGGCCGATATGTAGACGGGTTTGGCTTAGGAATATTCACGGTTTTGGTCTAAGAGCTGAGCTGCACTAGGCCGAAGAAGATTAAAACATCCGCTTATTTCGAATCTCAATATATTATGACCCTAACATGGTAGGACATCCGTCATGGTCACTAAATACCCAGCTTGTTTACACTACACAGGGCATGTCTTCCCTTCTCGTCATGATCAGGTCTCAAAGAGACCACCAGGAAATATTGATGATGATTTAACAATATCCCGAATATTTCACCTGACGTAAAATTCCTCTGTTTAATCTTTGTTCCTCCAAAAACCCGAATTTTGGCCCGAGCGTAACCGACCAATCATGCTGTCCGGTAATGAGCAAGACAGCCAATCAGGAGAGACAATGAGACTACCCGATTACCCGTACCCCCGCCCACGGTTGTCCTACCTCGCTCGCGTACCTATGGTAATGAATATATTAAAACCGAAGGTAAAATGAATTTCCCTGGTCTCGCCGAGCGTCGTACAAGCATCGAACTCGTCGGGTGGTGTAGGGGGTGGGGCGCTTGGAGATGATGATGATGACGAAGACGACGACCGTCATAATGATTCTCATGATGATGGAGTTTGAAAGTCGGCGGTGAAAATCTATTCGGGAAAATTTCTCAGTGAGGCGAGGGTGATTTATTAGTTTTCCGGGACGTTGTTGAGCGTTTATGAAATACAGTTTTTAATTTGCGGGCCGGGCACGCTTCGGTATATTTAGTAAATTGCCCGAAAGTTCTCTCTCTCCTCGAGATTTTGATTCTCTCCAGTGGCTCTGAAACCGAGTGGAATGATTGGAACGTTTGTCCGGTATCAGGATTAGTAATATAAGTATTATTATTATTATTATTATTATTATTATTATTATTATTATTAGTTATTATTATTATTATTATTATTATTATTATCCAGAAGATGAAACCCATTCATATGGAACAAGCCCACCACCACATGGGGCCATAGACGTGAAATTCAAGCTTCCAAAGAATACGACTTTCATTAGGAAGAAGTAGCAGAAGCTAACAGGAAAAAAAGACAGAAAAGATCTCTGTTATTAAAAAAAATAAATGAATAAGTAAATAAATAGATTGAAATTTATAACAGAGTATACAGGAACTCGAAGACGGTCTTCCCCTTGATTTCTGCTTTCTGGAACACGTGAAGCGTCCATTTCTCAATTTATCAAGACCGAAATGTAAATCGGACATTTTCCATTCCTCAGGGAAGGGATACAATGATGAATGCGATTATGATGTCCTGGATGGGTGGCATATACATACACACACACACACACACACACACACACACACACACACATATATATATATATATATATATATATATATATATATATATATATATATATATATATACATATATATGTGTGTGTGTGTATATATATATATATATATATATATAATATATATATATATATATATATATATATATATATATATATAAGCGAATACCACGGGAAATGATAGACATGGAATCCAAGCGCTTTCGTCTTTATTCAGACATCGTCAAGGAGCTCCTTGACGATGTCTGAATAAAGAACAAAAGCGCTTGGATTCCTGTCTATCATTTCCCGTGGTATTCGCTTATTTATGAAGTCACGTGCATCTACTGTGATTTTTTAAGCATATATATATATATATATATATATATATATATATATATCTATATATATATATATATATATATATACGTATATGTGTATATATATATATATATATATATATATACATTTTTTCTTGTGAAATACTTCCTTTTCTACACTTTCCAAATGGTTTTTTGTTTTCAATTTGAAAAAATAATCGTGGAATGTGTTCTTTTCTGCCTTGTCAAAATATCTTGTTTTCAATTAAAACATTCATCTTCCTCCTGGGGCCATTTTTACATGAAACGGAATTTTATCTTGCGAAATACTCCCTCCCTTTTTCGTTCTTTCCAAATATTTTTTTTTGTCAAGTTTAACATCTCCCTCCTTAGGCCATTCTTACTTAAAACAAAACATTTTCTCTTGCGAAATACTCCCTTGTTTGACCTTTCAAAATAACTTGTTTCCATTTTTGACACATTCCTTCTTAGCCCAGTTTTACTAGAAACAATATCTTGTTAACCATTGTAAAATATCTTGTTTCCCATTTTAATGTCTTCCTTCATTGCCCCATTTTACTTAAAACGAAAATTTTCCTCGTGAATAAGAAATCTCCTAATCTAAGGTAACAGTGACCGATTTTGGTACAGTCTCTCTCAAACGTTCAGTTTTTCAATCCTAAGCCTCAAGAAAGAATATTTTCAAAGTTTGCCAGCGTTGTCATCGGTTAAGGTCCATATTTACCATAAAAAAAATTTTAAGCCCCATATAGAAATAAAAACTAGTATAAGTTATATTGTCCTTAACAGCGAAACTCTGAATGGCTCGAGTTTCATGCGAGTATACATAGCCATACATTCGATGGATCGTGTATTTTCAAAGACGAACTTCTTACGAGAAAGAAGGGCAATAAAATGATGAAAAATTCAATGTAGCTAGTACTAAGCTCAAAAAATATTTGCTATAGAGACAGAAATTGAAATAAAAGGTATAAAAGCCAACCACACGTGAAGCTTACACCTATCGGCACGGCCTTGCATCAGCTATGATGATGGATGTAATCAAGATAGCCGATTACTTAATAAGGACACAGCAGATATAATCGGGAGGTGCAGAGTTGAGGCACTGAATACGAAAGGGAAGAAGTAAATTCGGTGTTAAGTAAGCTTAGTAAAACATGGAGGGGTAAAAGTTGGGTTTTTTTCTTTATTTAACACAAATTCCCTTTCTTTTTTTTTATTTGGAGCGTTAAAAAGATTCTAGATTAAGAAAAAATATAGATTATGTTCTTTTTTATATATTTAACACAAACTCGGTTTTTTCGGAGGGTTAGTAAAGATTCTAGAATAAAAAAAATATAAGGATTATTTTTCTTAATATTTAATACTTTTCTTACCATGTGCGCTGTTTCTAGGAGCGCACTCTTCCGCATGAGTTTTGGAGCTACTTCAGCATCTATTGTTATGATTATTATTCAGAAGATGAACCATATTCATATGGAGCAAGTCCACCAAAGGGGCCACTGGCTTGAAATTCAATCTTCAAAAGAATTCGGTATTTCGGTATTCATTAGATAGAAGTAACGCAAGGTAATGGGAAATACAGAGACAAGAGATAACTTTCTAGAAAAAAAAATATATAAAGTACAAAATTATAGTTTTAGAGTGAAACTGCTCTACATGACGATCCTATTAAACATAACAAGAAGAAAACAGAAAACCAGGGAATTCTTTACAACTTATTGCGTAGCAGCGTATTGTCACAGTAGACGAAAAACAAAACACTTCGACTCCTGAAGGAGTTGAAGACTCGGTTTCCTTAGCGTTTTATGAATGCCCCGTTGCTTCCCTTAATGGGACGTGTTTCGGATTCCTCCTTAATTAATTGGCCCTGATGACTCACTTTGACAGATTTGATCTCATTTGCATACAAAAGGCAAAACGAGTCCGCGTACCGTGCGACTGGCGGAGGTCGCGGGGGCTAGAACCTGGAGGAAATTACGAGCAGTTCCAGGTGTAGATAAGGTGTATTAGGACATGAATAATAAAATTATATATATATATATATATATAAAAAAAAAGACTCCCGCTACATTGCCAGAAAGCTTGATGTGTGTAGCGAGGTCAAATATTTGATTGTCCTGGTAAATACGAGGTATAAGGAACGCTTATAGATTTAAATAGCAATGATGGATTGTGTCTGGACTGACCTGCTGAGAAATGAAACGAAGAATTCAAAACAGATCATATGATTGTAAACAAACTATATTTCTTACGTTATTTTTCCGCTCCAGTGAAGAAGACAGGTGCCATATCCGCGAACTGAGTAAAAGGATAAACTTTGCATAGGTATAATTTGGCCTTCGTTGTTGAATTAGTTCCACCTCCGAGAGCTCTATAGACCCACGTCAATAAACTTGCCTGCTTACCTATCTGACTTATTGAGGTATAAGTAATCTCAGCTTATATATTAATTGAAGATAACACACTTCATAAGGATATTTCAGAATAGTTTTATTTATCAGGGCGGATTGCTACGAACACCAGAATTTCTTCATGTTCTCTGATTTGGAATCTTAGGCTTTGTGGTGACAAATGTATCTTGCAAAAAAGTGACATATATATATATATATATATATATATATATATATACATATATATATATATATATATATTATATATATATATATACATATATATACATTGTGAGTGTGTATGTATGTATGTATTTATGTATGTATGTATGTATGTATGTATGTATGTATATACATGCATGCATGGAGGTAAACAAACTGGTTCTATAAAGGAGGAACTGCACAGATAGGACATTTGTGTTAAGACTTATAATACAATTTGTATGTGTGTGTGTACACAAGCGCGCGTGTGTACTGCACCCGTTTGTATGTAGTCTAGTATGGACGACACGCATTTCGCTTGACGGTATGGGCTAATAAAGTTACACGTTTGTAAAGGGTTAAGTACTAAATCCTGTCTAGTGCAAATGGCGGCAACCAACATAAAGTCTGGTGCTTTCAGGAAACCCAGTAAGTGTTATTTCTTACATCGTGCTTCCTTCTAATCTTCCTTATTCCTCCTTATTCCTGATCTTTGGCATAAACGATGGCTGGAGGATGGTAAGCTCCGAGAGAGGGCCGAAGTTTAGAAAAAAAAAAAAAACAAGAGAGGTGGTTTTTGGCGTGTCTTCGTGACCCCGTATAATTGAGAGGTCACCTGGATAACACGGACCTCGTATTACGACCTGGCTCTCCTCCCCGAAATTTTGATAGATAGGGAGAGAGAGAGAGAGAGAGAGAGAGAGAGGAGAGAGAGAGAGAGACTCCGGCCTCGGACGAAATCACTATCTCGATTCCATCTCGTTTAATGTAAGGCGGCCATTAATTAAATTTATTGTCTGCTCGAGTTTTTAACCTCTGGTTTTCGGTGGTCCTCCAAAATGGAGAAACGGCTCCGGGGTTGGGGGGCACGTCCTGAAGCCCCCCGGAGGATCCCATTGGTTCCTTTGTTCATTTCTGGCAGTCCTACGGCACGAACTGGTACTCATTTCCTGTTGTTCGTGAAGACTTGCATCCTGATTGATGTAGAATCCTTTCCCTTTTGTTTTTATTTTGCTTACATGAGGACTTTGTAGGCCTAAGTGTTCTGAAGTTGATACCTAAGTGTCTTAGACTTGTTGTAGAATCCTATCGCTTTGTTTTTCCTTTCCTTATGTGAGGATTGTGTAGGCCTAAGTGTTCTGAAGTTGATACCTAACCGTCTTAGACTTGATGTAGAAGCCCATCGTTTTTCTTTCATTTTGCTTACGTGTGGACTGTGTAGGCCTAAGTGCCCTGAAGTTGGTACTTAATAGTGTCTTAGGCTTGATGTAGAATCCTATTGCTTTGTTTTTCCTTTGTTTGCATGAGGACTATTTAGGCGTAAATAGTGTCTTAGGTTTGATGTAGAATTCTATCACTTTGTTTTTATTTTGCTTACGTGAGGACTGTGTAGGCCTAAGTGTTCTGAAGTTGATACCTAAATGTCTTAGACTTGTAAAGTCCTATAGCTTTGTTTTTATTTTGCTTACGTGAGGACTGTGTAGGCCTAAGTGTCCTGAAGTTGGTATACTTAAAAGTTAGTCTTATGTAGGGTCCTGTGGCTTTGTTTTTACTTTGCCTACGTGAAGACTGTTTAGGCCTGAGTGTTCTGTAGTTGGTGTTTTTAAAAGCTTCGGGTTTCGTGTCATATTGTTATAATGTTGTAGAACAAGACAGTCAGCTACAGATTGTAAGATATAATACAATTATCGATGGTAGAATCAAATATCCCACATTGTACCTAGAAAAAATTGGGGGCACGTAGCAATAATGTGCTTAAGTATATTAAAAAGATCATATAATAATAATAATAATAATAATAATAATAATAATAATAATAATAATAATAATAATAATAATAATAATAATAATAATAATAATAATAATAAGATTGTAAGTAGGTTGCTCACCAATGCTGTTCAACACCAGGATTGTAATTTTCAGAAGAAAAGTTGTAAACAGAAAAAAGAAATTATTTATCATTTGAAAACGGAAAGTAACAGTAGTGAGCATAATGAGCTTTCGTCATGCACGGCATTGCAAGCAAGAAAAATTGAATTTGAGATGCCGCAAAATGTTTTTTATTTTCATTGGATGAAAAAACAAAAAGTTACTGCCTGTATGTATGATGTATGTGTGTATATATGTATATATATATATATATATATATATATATATATATATATATATATATATATATATATATATATAGAGAGAGAGAGAGAGAGAGAGAGAGAGAGAGAGAGAGAGAGAGAGAGAGAGAGAGTTGCAAGTGATGACGTCACTAAGCTGAGAGGACATATTTGCAAGACCTTTTCATTCATTCAACAATGCTGCAATCGTTCATTCATATAAGGCATATTCTATATCCACTAATTCATTTACTAATAGAAATTAAACTCTTTCGATTCTATACCCAATAATTAATTAACTAATAGAAATTAAACTCTTTCGATCTTTTACGGAAACAAGTAATCAGTAAAATGCAGAAAAACCTTAAAAAAAACGTTAAAATCATTGACCCATTTCCTCCGCAAAAATATTCTGGCGAGTATCATACACAATTTCTCGACTGTGAGGCAAACAAGTTATATTGGCTATGGCACTCCAGCGGTATTTACCAAGGAGGAGGAATCCCGAAGGGCGTAGTGCTTGCAATCTCAGATTAATCGTTCTTGATAAGCAAAAGGGAAAATGCAGCGCAGTGTGAAATGAGTTGTACAAGCTGAGGGGAGAAGGTGGGCGAGAGGTCTCTAACGAATCTTATTATCATTTCCTTCTTCTTCTTCTTTTTCTCCTCCTCCTCCTCCTCCTCCTCCTCCTTCTCCTTCTTCTTCTTCTTCTTCTTCTTCTTCTTCTTACTAAAATATTTCGTATTCAGATGCTACGTCCAGTTTGCATTATATACTACAATGTGCCCAAGTCATGTAGAATATTTAGATGCCGTGCGTTAGAATAGCGTTCCTTCTCCATAATAGTTTATTTAGTGTTTTTTATTTTATTTTTATTTCATTTTCTTTTTTTGCTCGGAAAAAAGGCGAAATTTTTTTTTCAATAATTTGACAATCGTTATGCGCACTTCTCCTTATACGTTGATTGTACAGAATTACTTTGAAGTTCCTTGATTTTTAAATTGTGTCTGTGATTGTATGAGAGAGAGAGAGATAGAGAGAGAGAGAGAGAGAGAGAGAGAGAGAGAGAGAGAGAGAGAGAGAGAGACTCTTATGATTGTCAAAGTTCATATCCGGTTTTTAACTGAACTATTGTTTTACTTTTTGCACATTTTGTCACCTTTTCATTTCATCTCGGTTCGTTTGCGTATTATTTGAATTTATTTGTCCACAAATGATAATAATAATAATAATAATAATAATAATAATAATAATAATAATAATAATAATAATAATAATAATAATAATAATAATAATAATATTGGCAGAATTCACGGAATTGATTTTATACAAAATTCTTTCAATTCTCCTTATGATTTGTCTTTCTGGCGCGCTGGTATAACAAAGCAGCTAATAATAATGTGTGTATGTGTGAAAATGCGCCTGTAATTGCTGTTGTGGACCTTGGAAAGCGGCCCAACCGGCGCTCTCCGTGTTTTTTGTTTGCATGAGGTTTTTACGTTGCATGGAACCAGTGGTTATTCAGCAACGGGACCAACGGCTTTACGTGACTTCCGAACCACGTCGAGAGTGAACTTCTATCACCAGAAATACACATCTCTCACTCAATGGAATGGCCGAGAATCGAACCCGCGATCACCTAGGTGGGACGCCAACACCATACCAACCACGCCACTGAGGCGCTGCGCTCTCTGTGTGAACAGGTTCAAGACTACAACAATCCCCTCCCGCTGAAGTGACCGAGTACGTACACGCACAAAGTAATAGTTCCACTTTCGATGGCTGCAGACCTAACTGCTTTTTCGATAAGGCAATTATTTTATTGGGGCGATAGTGGAGGCATCCATATTAGGCGTCCGGCCAATCATAAATCAAGCGAAGCGTCGAGCAGGGAGGGAGGAAAAAAAAATAACGGAGAAAAATAGAGAAGCAGCCAGACGTTTATAGGACATTTATTCTCCAGGCGGCTACTTATAATGATCCGGTCGTATATGGCAGCCGGTAGGGCAATATGACGAATTCATTATAGAATCTTCTCTCTCTCTCTCTCTCTCTCTCTCTCTCCTCTCTCTCTCTCCTTTTGTTCCGCGCCGGCACAGCAGCGGCGGCGGTGGTGGTGACCGGTGCTTAAATGGAGGTTTAATTGATTTTTCTTCAGATGCTCCCTCTCTTCTTCTTCGTCTCCGCCTTCCAAGCGGTTTCTAAAAGAGGTTTATGAAGTCTACCTCCAGTTGCGTAGACTCATTACTACTCGTCAGGCGCTGGTAATGGCTGGTTAAGTCTGTTTCTTTTTCTTTTTGTTGGCGTTTAGGGTAAATGTTTAGTTTGCTCAAGATTACTCTAAAATACTCACATTAGTACCATGCAAATTGACGCCAACAAGAACAAGTTTTGCCACAGTTTCATGGTATACGTTTTGCTGAGGTTACAAGGAAATGACACAATATTCATATGTTTATTTGTTTTCCCTTTTGTTTCATTAAAACGTGTGTACTCGTGTAGCTAACAACATTGCATAAGAAACTATTGAGTATATGAGTTTATGTACTCGTATGTGTTTTCTGTTTAAGGCCAGTAAGGCAAGGGAGGAAAACAGTCATTCTCAGCTAACTCTTGTGAATGCGTAGCAACGGCTGTGTCATATAACTCACAATCAATCAATCAACCAACGGCTGCGTTACACTGCGTAAACAATTGTCAAGACCAAATAGAAGAAAAAAATCCTCTTTATCATTCAAAAAATCGTTATATTAATGAAATCGAATGCCTTCTGTTCGACTTTTCCCTTTCCACGGCTTTTATGGTTTTTACAGAACAACAGTTCAGTACAAAAAGTCTCCAGTGTTAAAATGTAGAGTAGACCGAAGTGATCAAGCCAGTGTTTCATAATAGTTCGTCTAATTAGAATCGTGAGGTCGTAAAATATACTTACTTACTTTATCTTCCCGCCACTGACCAATGGCATAAGGCTAAATAAATATAAACGAAGATATAATATGGGAAGAGTAAGTACTACATCGGAAAAGCTGTACAGATTTCTTTTTTAGCATAGACTATAGTAAATTGAATATGTACAACGAATGTCTTGTTTTGCTTCGTTTGTGAAATGTGAAAAATTCATTTTACTGCAATTGTCTTAATACAGTAGGCTATATACATACATGCTTATATATATATATAATATATATATCATATATATATATATATATATATATATATATATAGATAGATAGATAACATAGATAGATAGATAGTTAGATAATGATAGATATATAGGTAGATATTTAAATATATATATTTATGTATATACACATATATATGTATGTATGTATATATATATATATATATATATATATATATATATATATATATATATATTATATATATATATATATATATATATATATATATATATATAATCGTACATACACACAATAAGGTCGAAAAAGATCGTCAGGACCACAGTGTTAGTCATGTGGATGGCTTCGAATATAGTCACGTCGGAATTAGACCGAATCGAAAACCAGTCGTCGTCGTTTTATGTGGCGTTAATTTTTTTTCTTGACAACGCGTGAGTTTTGTCATTATTATTATTAATTATTATTATTATTATTATTATTATTATTATTATTATTATTATTATTATTATTCAGAAGGTGAACCCTATTCATACGGAACCAGCCCTCAAGGGGTCACTGACTTGGCAATACGAGCTTCCAAGAAATATTATGGTGTTCATTTGAAAGAAGTAACAGAAGGTAATAGGATGTACAGAAAGAATATATCAATTATTGGAAAGGAAATAAACTATTAATTGATAAATGGATAGATAGAAATGTAAGAAAATGTCTAAAATAGCGGAAAATAACCTTGACAACGACCGGCAGAATTCACATCGTGAATACAGCAGCGCCTCGATCTATGTACAGTTTTAATATCGACTGTGTTGTATCCCAGCTTTTCCTTCGTCACGTTAAGCAGCGTTACGTGACACTTTTAACGGGAGGTGAAGAATGGTGACCTTGTGTCGCTGGGTAATGTGACGAAGCTTTATGGTGTTTACCTTTGGATAATGTGAAATTTAAAGGGTTTTTCGAGGTTAGAATTCAATAATAATTATTCATTTCTACTCACTCATTTACAGTGTTTCGTTATCTCCATACTCAGTGCTCATCGTAATATAAAAATCAAAGATTAAGCTATATTATTTGTCACTGCCAGTCCAATCTGCGACTTATGTCTCTTAATAATATTTAATCGAGACGATTATAGATCTCTGTAAGCTTACCACATCAACGAGAAATTAAAATAATCGAATTGCATGAGTAAATTATCAATTATTACTATACGTGAATTTAAGTGCGATACGAGCCTCTGTGTAAAGCGCTGTATTTTTCTCGATGTTGTCAATGTTACATGAAATCACCATCCACTGTAACATTACCGAGCCGTGGTGACCTTGCAATTACGGACAGGGGAAGTCCGTATCACCTTAACGATATTCAATATTTTCTTTTAAGAACTTCACATTTTTTTGCATCGACTTATGAACGAAATGTTAAATGTAATTTTGAACACTGCAGTTATATTACAATCTTTTATTGTATTTCATCTTGTGATTTCGTACGTGATGAAGCTTTGTATAGCTTGTCCTTGTCAAATATCTTAGGTAAAGTATTAATAGCTGTAATGAATACAGAAATTGTCACTGAATGCCAGGATCAACGGCATTGCATTGATGTTATCAACACCTAAAACTTTTATATATACTTATGGCACCTAAAACTTATATATATATATATATATATATATATATATATATATATATATATATATATATATATATTATATATATATATATATATCCATGGAAACACGAGATTCCAGACTTTGTACAATCCACCGGATTTCAAGGCTTCAAAAATTCAAACGCATGCTCAAAGTAAGTATAAGAATCACTTGCAAGTCAGTTTACCGTACCCTTTTCTTATATATCTAAGTTGGAAGACAATCGATAAGTTCAAGTTCAGACGTATGTAAGTCCGAAGACAGTCGATAAGTTCAAGTTCAGACGTATCCAAGTCCGAAGACAGTCGATAAGTTCAAGTTCAGACGTATCTAAGTCCGAAGACAGTCGATAAGTTCAAGTTCAGACGTATCTAAGTCCGAAGACAGTCGATAAGTTCAAGTTCGAAGACAGAGCACCGTGAAGACGAACTTAGAACTTCGCCACAATTAACGAAGCAAGTTCAGACGTCGTCGTCGTCGACTGCAGCAGAAGCACCAGGTGTCGAGACGAGAGGAGGCGGCTGGTAATCAAGAAGAAGAAGGATTCTTGAAAGAAGTCACCGGAACCAGGTTGCTGAACCTACTCTCGGTGACAGCCTTCCTCCTCCTCCTCCTCCTCCTCCTCCTCCTAATCCTTTTTACTGATGAAGCTTTTGTGGTGCACTAATCTGGCAAGAAGCAATCGTCGGCGCCTCTCTCTCTCTCTCTCTCTCTCTCTCTCTCTCTCTCTCTCTCTCTCTTCTCTCTCTTCATCTTTTTAAGTGATGATGATGTTACTTTTGGAACAGCGAGAAAACCGGAATTGATTTCGGAATTCTTTATTAGCTGTTTATTGTCGATTCTCGGTTGTCTTCGCCTCTCGTCGTCATTTCTGGAATTTATTCACTTCAATTTCTGGAAATCGATTAATTTATCAATAAAACCGACCTACTTCAATGTTAGTCTGGAAATTGATAGTCTGCCTTTCCTGAACTAGGGTTGGCGAAAAATTCTGTATTATAATTTTTTTTTTTTTCATTTAGCTTCTTCAAAGCGCAAAATCTATATTATTTTACGTATTTTCGCAGCTGCCATCATAACCTTGCTAACAGAAATTTTGATCAAATTCTATATATTACATTCATGATCCTTAATGACATATTTTTCTTTACATTAATTTTTAAATCCCAGTTTTAGTCTACATCACGACCCACTTAGAGCTACAAGTGGATCCTGCTTTATGCTACTTGACCTCCATCATAGATGAATCGATCCCCAATAAAAATTACTTTGCACTTCGTTATTAAGCCGTCCTTGATTTGGGGAAGCAATTGGCTCTCTGCCTTTCTATTTTGACAAGGATAAGGATGGAAGAGAATCTACTAATGTGGCTCAATCGACGCGATTAGATAAAGAGTAAAAATATGAATGCGGGATTCAGTTTTGTCACATCCTACGACTTTTCGTCATGACCGACCTTTTGCCTGAATGATATTTTGCTATTTTTCTATTAGAATTTTAGTCAATGGCCCCTATGGAGGACTTGTTCCAACTGAATAATAATAATAATAATAATAATAATAATAATATAATAATAATAATAATAATAATAATAATAATAATAATAATAATAATAATTACTTATTTCCTCTTCCTGTGTTTCTTAATAAACACCATATTCTTTGGAAGCTTGAATTTCCAGTCATTGGCCCCTATGGAGGGCTTTTTCCATATGAATGGGGCTCATCTACTTACTGATAATAATAATGATAATAATTATTATTATTATAATAACCAGAATAAGTATTATTGAAAGACATTGCTGCATCAGCTGCATTTAACTTGCAAATAGTCTTCTCTACAAGTTAAATGCAGCTGATGCAGCAATATCTTTCAATAGTACTTGTTTGAAAGAGGGTCTCCTTCCAAAATAATAATAATAATAATAATAATAATAATAATAATAATAATAATAAATAATAATAATAAACTCATTAGCCTCTAAAGAGATTCCCAGGCTGTAAAAGGGCGGGCTACAAAAGTTAAACTTTATGGGGTTAACTGGTGTGTAAAAGAGGCAGGTGTCAGGTGTTAGGGGCAGCTGCAGGTACGCACACACTCATCCACGGCAGCCTTTAAATGTCTTGCAAGGAGTTGGGGGAAGGAAGGAAGGGGGCTTAGGGGTGGTAGAAGGGGGGATCTCTCTCTCTCTCTCTCTCTCTCTCTCTCTCTCTCTCTCTCTCTCTCTCTCTCTCGCCGGAAGTGACAGCCACGTGCAGGAAGGTCGGTAATTTCCGACACGAGCTTCCTAGCTCACCTGGGTGGCTTAGGGGTTGGAAGAAAAAGAAGATTGTGCTTATAGACAAAGGGGCACTTGGGTAGTGCTTGCTTGCTTGATTGCTTGCTTTTAAAGCACACAAGCAAAGACATGTATATCCCGAAGGGGGGAGGGTAGTGCCGGCAGTGCACCTCTGGGGTGGAAGAAAAAGAAGAAGATCGTGCTTATAGGGAAAGGGGCACTTGCGTAGTGCTTGCTTGCTTTTAAAGCACACAAGCAAAGACATGTATATCCCGTAGGGGGCGGGTATTAGTGCCGTCAGTGCACCTTATACTGCGCACTGTAGGCATTACTTAAGGTTCTTTGCAGCGTCCCTTCAGGCCCCTAGCTGCAGCCCCTTTCATTCCTTTTACTGTACCTCCTTTCATATTCTCCCTTCCATCTTACTTTTCACTGTCTTCTAACAATTGATTCATAGCGCGACTGTGAGGTTTTCCTCCTCTTACACCTTTAAATCTTTTATGCTGTCAATTTCCATATAGGCGCTGAATACCCTCATAGTTCCCAGTGCTTGGTCTTTGACCTAAATTCTGTATTCAATCAATTCCTTAAAGCGCACAAGCATATACTATGTCATAGTGGTCTTTTGATGACATTAGTATGAAGAGGCAGTATTATTTTACACATTTTTATTCCCGTAATCATGTAGTGATTAGTCGTATCCATTACGTACTAAGTACAAATTAGCGAGTATAAGCCAAGGACATAGGAAGAAATTGCTAACTTAGATTTTGTAACTTGTAAATACAGAGAGAGAGAGAGAGAGAGAGAGAGAGAGAGAGAGAGAGAGAATTCGACTGGAAATGCGATAAAAACTTCATAATGGCAGTCGCATAATTCGGGCGATAAAAAAAAAACTCACTGACACCGAATAATGAAGTCTTCATTGTCCTACACTCCAGAAACCAACAGAGAGCGCACTAAAAGAAGAAAGGCTCTTTTGTAATTGCCCTGAACGATCACTGAAACAACCGTGATGCATCATCTCTCTGGCGTCGCGCGCTCTTTGTGCCTGGCTGAAGCTTGCGCTCCTACGACCGAACGCAAAATATATGTTTATAGCCCTCTGGAGAAGGTTATTGGTGAAAGAGATCGCAACCAATTAGATTTTAGCCTTCGGCTTGCGTTGGAGTGACGTTCTGACCGACCAGGCAGGTGTTGTTTAGAGGGTGAAACTGTCTTGGCAGCCACCTGGTGATTCCCAGGGAAATGCCCTCATATAAGACATTTAAAGGCCGCGTATTTTTATTCTGTATTTTTGTCCCTTTTTTTTCCCTTTTTTTCGTCCATTTCCTAACACGTGCTGTAAGCAATAAACATCGAATTCCTCATGACATTTATCGGTTTAAAGCTAATTATTTTTATTGTGGGTTACAAGAAATTATATAACGCTGAAGGCGGATAATCAACTTTGATGTTGATTGTAGATAAATATAGCTTCATAGAATAACGATAGAAGCATCAGGGTAATAATATCAGCATAGGATAAATATAACAGTAATTAATGAATTAGTAAGTCATTCAGTCCATCAGTATTAACCGAGGAAAGATAAGGTAAATTATCACGACGCAGGTAATACGACAAGGTAGCATTTTAGCACCTCATGAGTTTGAGTGCGTCACCAACCATAAAATTACCATAAAATTACTTGCTCATACTTCCAGTTAAAGGAAACAGTATGGAAAGCCGATTAGCTTTCTTTGCTATAGGTCAGTGTGATATCATCTGACCTCAGAAAATATGGAAAATAATGGGGAAAAAATTATTTTGATTTTACAGGAATTTCCTTTTTTTTTTTTTTTTTTTTTTTGTGACCTGGTAGGAGCAGTCTTTATCTCGTAATAGCCACAAAGGGGTTGTTGATTGCATAAAGGTCGTGTATCACAAGTTTTTTTTTTTAGTCCAACCACCTTGAAGCATACACGCGGTGCACTGTAAGCATTACTTAAGGCTTTTGTAGCGTCCCTTCGAACCCCACCTGCAACCCTTTTATTCCTTTT
>NC_087221.1:46816488-46828988 GCF_015104395.2 Macrobrachium nipponense
TACTGTATTTTAGTAATTTTCAAATTACAATCGTTCAAATGTAACTCATTGTAATTTACTGTTTTAGTCATTTTCAAATCACAATCGTTCAAATGTAACTCATCATAATTTACTGTATTTCAGTCATTTTCAAATCACAATCAATTAAATGTAACTCATTGTAATTTTCTGCGTTTTAGTCATTTTCAAATCACAATCGTTCAAATGTAACTCGATGTAATTGACTGAATTTTAGTCATTTTCGAATCACAATAGTTCAAATGTAACTCATTGTAATTTACTCTATTTTAGTCATTTTAAAATCAAAGTCGTTCATATGAAACTCAATTGTAATTTACTGTAATGTAATCTGTATTATTCTCGAGTGTGCGGTCAACCTTTTGTTTTTATCAATACATTCATATATTTAATATTTTCTAAATAATGGTAAAGCTTATCACCTGGGATCATTACCGTTTAACCTTTTCCTCTGTTCGGTTCTCTCCCTTCTTTTTTGTCTCCTGGGGATTATGTATCATGTCCGCGTCCTTTTTTTTGTGGGGGGGGGGGGGGGGGATTTTATGCCATGGAAATGTCATCATAAACGAAGAGACGTATTCCCTGATCACAGACAATTTTCTTAAACTCATATTTTACGACGCCTGATTCCCCAGGGCCCGAATGGCTCCCAGCTCCAACGAGTATGCTCCTCGAGGGTGTAGACGGGAGCTGGGAGGGTAGGGGTTGGGGGGGGGGGAGATGACCCAATCTCTCCCCTTTTACGCGATCCAATTACCCAGGGCTGACAGTAGCAATATGACGAGAATAATGAGACCGAATAAATCTTTTAAAAGACCCGGCGCGCCGGATTCCTATCAAATTGATTCGGGTTTTTCGTTGGCTTAGTCCTCCTCCCGGTGTGTCTGTGTATGTGTGTGTGTGTGTGGTTTTTTAAGTTTTTGCCCGCGACTTGGATGTTCCTAGGCGTGGAGGAATGACTCCATCTCGGCAGAAGAATGATCAGATGCACGTCCTTACGGCTCCTGAGGGAGGGGGGGACGACCCTGATCAAACAGCTCGTGGTCACCTTCAAGTGATTTCAGTAACTATGCCAGGAGGGAGAAAAAGAAGGAGGAGAGAAAATAAAAATAAAGCCTACTTTAGGATGCTTTAACGAAATGTTTTAACCAATTTTTCCCTTGGCTTTTATATCAGTTATTGGAGGTATTACTGTTCTAGTATGTATGTTTGTATGTATGTATATGCATGTATGCATATACATACATACATACACACATGCACACACATATTTTATATATATATATATATATATATATATATATATATAATATATATATATATATATATATATATATATATATATGTATGTATATATATATATATATATATATATATATAATATAATAAGTATACATATGTAATTTATATATGTATGATATAAATATATATATAACACATATATATATATACATATATTTAGTATTTTATATTATACTATAGATATATACATAGATTATATATATGGCATATATATGTAATATGTATGTATGATTATATATATAGGTATATTATATATATATATATATGTATCTATCATATTTCACTACACATAACATGTATAACATATATATGCGTGTATATATATATATATACATATGTATTTGATACAAAATTTACTATTCCTTGTAATGATTCATTCAGGCGTATAATTTTCAACCAAGCTCAGAACTTGAGCCAGCGAGACGTTTAAAAAAAAAAAAGACGTTTTTATAATATGCGAGGAGCATTCAGTGATTTCAAAGGAGGCGTAATTAAGCGTTATCTATATGGGAAGCTCCAATCTGCTACTTCTCTTTTTCCAGGCTACTGACCCGTGGCACCTTTTCTTGTGCACACACTTGGTATTGCTTTTAAGTGGGAGGCTGGAACAAAGAAATGAGTCGTCAAGCACTTTTTTTTTCCGTTTTATGCTCTGGCTTTATTGTTGTTTTTTTTCGTCATTTTATCTTGCATCTTTTTTTTTCATATTTTTTAGGTTACCAAGTTCATCGACGGTTCGACCAAGCTTTCCTTTACATCAGTATCAGTGAAGTATTTTATTAAAATCGAGTTTTCACTTCGATTTTAATATTATGTGAATTTTTTTATTTGTAAGCTAACCTTCCACTCATCGCGATCACTTGAATAAGATATTTGCCATAAGAATGTAATTTGAATGTTGAATATCACAAACATCATAGATAAGTTTATCTAAATGTGTGGGAATTATACTCTGAAAAGGGGTACTTTGGGAATGAAAGTACCGAATTACACAATGGAAGGTATATTTCTAAAAGAAACTGGATATCTTAGAAGACGACATTTTCCAATGAGGGGGAACAAGCATTGTGTTTGTGTCCGTGTACTTATTCTCGCTTCCGTGTAAGTTCTTGCCTTTTGGTGATTTTAGTTTTGAAAATTTCAAAGAAGGTAACTAGTTTTTTACTTTCAATTTTCTAAAGATAAAAGCTATTTTGGGTCATCCTTCATCAGTACTATCTCGACGTTCCAAGAGTAAGTAGAAAACGTTTCAAAACAAATTATTGTTTGTTTATAAATCAGCAAATCTGTAAAAATATAGAAATCAAGATTTTTTCGAAGAACTTGATGAAAGAATCTCTCACATGCAAATTATTTCTCTGATATCTGCTATGTGAGATCAGTACAAGTTGCAGAATGTCTTTCAGTGATTATTAGAAGCTAAGTTAGAAGTTATAGTCTGTTAACCTATTGGTCTTTACAGAACTGCAGAACATAGGCCTAGTTATATCGCGTGCCCTCATTTCATAGTCTACGCAAGTTCGAGAACACTTAATTTATCGTACGCATTACCACCAGTCGATGAATAACTGTTCATTCTTAAAAATACTCAGTGTTTAATTATCTTGGCCTCATATAATTTATTCCTTTATTCCACTGCAAATACCCACAATCCTCTGATACAGAATGATTAAATCAAGTCAGTCGTTGAATTAAGTAGTCCTATCATGATGTCATAATTTCATTAATGAGAATTACGAGGGGGGAATCTGTCTAAAAATATGACCTTCCATAGGATCATCCGCTTAAAATACTGCCCATTACTCGGAGAGAAATCTCTCTGGCGATGGGAAAGTAGCTGATCCACATTCCCCGAAATGAAATCAGGTCCCCCCTTTCCTAATTAGAATGAAAAACGTTCGGTGGACGTTCAAATAAACGTCATCCCTCGCATCTACGGGTACGAGTCTGGGTAGAAGGGAAATACCGGGACGAAAATATTATTGAAATGCCGGTGAATAATCGGATATTGGGAAGAGGAGGAACGGATAGATAGAGTAAATGAGGAGAGAAACGAGAGATTAATCGAGATTAAGAAGAACTCGCGGGGGAAGATAAAAAAAAAAGAAGAAGCAGGAGGTGAATAAGAAGGCCGTTGCCAGACCTGCATAGAAATGGTCATTATTTCCCCAGCGGCCGTCGGCCTGGGACTATTTAAACGTGCGGCGCCGTTACAAATCTGTCATAGATATCGTTCAGAAATTGTGTCCGATTAGCATATTCAAATGAGATACCCCCGGAAGAAAACGTACAAACGGAGAGAGAGAGAGAGAGAGAGAGAGAGAGAGAGAGAGAGAGAGAGAGATTATAGATAACACTGGAGAACCGTTGTACCAAAATTATTATTATTATTATTATTATTATTATTTATTATTATTATTATTATTATTATTATTATTATAATTAAGCCTCTGTTCCAAAAATAAATCAAATGGGATACCCCGGAAGAAACGTACAAAAGAAAAAGAGAGAGAGAGAGAGAGAGAGAGAGAGAGAGAGAGAGAGAGAGAGAGAGAGAGAGAGAATCTTACATAGTCCTGACGAGCCGTTGCTTCGAAACCTGTCTTATTATTGCCTCTTTTCAAAAAATGAAAACATTGAGTGAAGATGATAACGTGACCGAACATTCTTTGGCCCAAGATATCTGGAGTAATTCAATGCCCGGGCATTTCTCTACACCTATGGTTCATGGCATCCCAACCTTAAATAAACACATAACTTGGCCGACTTTCGGCTGTAAACTACCATTCTTGCACCCTTAATTGATGCAAATGACACCGCATTCCATATGGCAGCATAATATAACCTAATGGATGAAAGGTTGAATGTTTTCAGCGAATGTGTAGATGAAGGCATAATAATGAATGGCTGCTGTAGGATTATCATACCAGGATCATGTACACGAGATAAAACTTGAGTAATAAAAACATTCCGTATTTTGAGGCCGATGTCGTTCTCGCCACCTCTTGAGGCTACAATGCAGATACGTCAGCCAATCAGAAGCAGGATAAAAGCTTTAGTGTTATATCGACTGTAGTAATTTACCGTCAGCTCAAAAGATGACTCGAATAGTTCTATAAAACTCTTACTGATGAGCTATTCCTGAGCAGAGAAGACTTTGGCATTGCAAAATTAATCGTATTAATCATCAAATATTTTTTTAGTTATAAGAGACGCTCAGTTCTCCTGTCATTTCATCTTTGTCATTCGCATTTACACGTAATCACGTATAAATTGTCATTCCCCTCCAGAAGTGTATCTTTTTTTTTAAGATTATTCATATGCCTATCATTAACTGTCACGTGCCTATTAAGATGTTAATTACATTTACGTCCCCGAGGACGGGTTAATGAAAGGTAAGCAGGTACGTACAGCCCCCTAATTAGCCTCCATATAATACTAATTAGCGCAGGCAGTTTGGTGAAAGACCGGGCCAGCCGCCACCGGGGTAGGTGGCTTGGGGGGGTCATTTTCTTCTTTCGGTGATGATGACCAAATGTGACGGTTATTGCCCAGGTGAAGAGGTTAACCATCGGCCAATGATTAGAGTGGTAAACGGGCGGTCACGCTAAGGGCGGCAGCAGACCCGTATACCGGAACAATTGTTGGAAAAACAATCATTCGCTCCCTGAATGGATTTCGATGTAAGGTAACCTGTATTGAGAAGATGTTTCTCGTCAGGAGAAGCGTCATAGATTTCTTAAGTCGAGTTGACTATAGAATTTAGGCCAAAGGCCAAGCGCTGGGGCCTATGAAGTCTTTCAGCTCTGAAATGGAAATTGACAGTAAAAGATTTGAAAGGTGTAACAGGAGGAAAACCTCAAAGCAGTTGCACTATACATACGTTGTTAGGAGAGGTTATGGAAAGTAAGATGAAAAAAAGAGAATGCAGTAAAATGAACGAAAGCGGTTGCAGCTAGGGGGCCGAAAAGACGCTGCAAAGAACCTTAAGTAATGCCTACAGTAGATTTCTTAAAGTGTCTGGAAGAGGGAGCAGATTCGGAGCAGCCTCGTCAAACAGTAGCCAAGTGTAGCTCCATTTGCGATTGCCTTGGTAGGCCTATGGCTCGTAGAGTATTAGCAAAGACTTTGGTCGTAGTTATGCGGAAGTTAAGCGTACTTCCGCCTAACATGACAGCTATTCCAGTGTGATTATTGTGCTTTCTAATAGTGCAAATCGAAGTGTAAATGTCTAGCCCGTAGAGTTTTTAAAAAGTAGCAACGCTTATGAGCAAAAAAAAAAATCTCATTGCTAATTTTTTTTTCTGATATTTGATGGTGATCATTAACTTTTCTTCAAATTCAGCTTGTCGTTAGTCCCTCTATTCATTAGAGTATAGTGAATACCACTCACTATACTCATTTTCACTTATTTTAGGCATTGCTTAATGAATGTGGAAACATTTAGAATTGTCTGACCCAAATGTTCAGATATGACCGCTAAACCTAAATTGATCACCCAAAATTCTTGTAACCTGTATTTATATATTTACTGTGTTATCAATATTAAATTTGTGTATGCTTAGTTGACTTGGATTGTTATAAACTTTTTACACCAATACCATCGTCACAGTTCATATCTGGTATTCATAGGTATTATACATAGTACAAACGTCATTTATTTGCATCAAAATGGGAAATAAAATGAGAGAGAAGTAAACCTTGCATATGTTTGAAACGAATCTCCAGCCGGCCCCTGTGCCATGGACATAAACAAAACCATTCATCTAGCATTCCTCGAAACCTATACTTCCAATGCTAGCCCGACTTAGGAAATCCTGTCACGAATCGTTTCCCCGCGGCTAGGATTTTAATCTGGGCGCGATCTCCGGCGAATCCTTCTTGTAAATCAGCTCTTAAAGGTCCGCCTGTGTCTAATTACTGTCAAGCGACTTCGATGGCAGCGAAGTCCGCCTGCTGCTACGCTGTGCATCATCATAATCTTGATCGGGTTATGATTCCTTTGACCGCTCCGCCGATAACGTCAGCTGCAAAGCAGAAATTATGATAATTAATTCCTGCATCTGTATGCTAAGTTAAACAAACAGAACGTAAACGTCAGTTACTACTAATTTGTCCATCAGGGCATCTGCAGAGGTGCATTAGCCCCTATGCTGATAAGGCTCCTCTCACATCGCCAACAGCCATTTTGTTCGTTCTGGGCTCTACAGGAGCTCCAGCGTCCAAGAGGGATCTCTTAGTGTAGAGAACTCATTCCTAAGTTCTCTGGTCCTAATCCGGTTTAGATAAGATGTACTATGCGAATAATAATGCAGGAAGGTTTGTAGCAATTAGTAGACGAAGAAATTCTCTTGAAGTCTAACGGTGACATCCTGTCAAAACGGTGAGGAGAAGTTTCAGACACTGCGATTGAAAAATTCAATTTCATCCTTTTACAGTACCAATGAATGGAAATGTTTTATAATGAAAAGCAAGCCCAAGGAATGCTACCCTTTTCTTTTTTAATGTCAGCATCTGAAAACTAACAACATTATTTTAAATGAATTTCAGTCTGTGAAGACTGCGTTTATTCGTTGTAAAATAATTCCTGTGAATAGATTCGTCAGTGGAGCCTCTGCTTCGTATTTAGTAGATGTCCTTGATAAGAGTTGTCAGCTGACCTGAAGTAAAAGCTGTTAATTATAATTTGCTTGAAGAAATGTTCTTTCATCGTCGATTCCTTATACTAAAACTAAATATTACTTCAAGAAAAGCTATTTCATCGTTTAAAGTTTACGATAGTATTACTTACTGTAGAATAACGTTCAGTCAACTACTTCTCTACTAATATCAGACACCAATGACCACAGAGAAATTCAGACGATATGTAGAATTCGTCAGTGCACCTCATTCGGTGCAATGTAGGCATTACTTAAGGTTCTTTGCAGCATCCCTTCGACAACTACTTTCATTCCTTTTACTGTACCTCTGTTTATATTCTCTTTCTTCCATTTTACTTTCCACCCTCTCCTAACAATTGTTTCATAGTGCAACTGCGAGGTTTTCCGCCTGTTACACCTTTCAAACATTTTACTGTCAATTTCCGTTTCAGCGCTGAATGGCCTTAGTTGCACCAGTGCTTGGCATTATGCCAAAATCTATACAAATCAAAGATATGTAGGATTGAAAGGATACGCAGTTACATCACATTCTTCGGCGCCTTTCCACAGTTCAGACTTCGGTTCATTGCCCTCTCGTCATCCGCTGCATTTCCTTTTATCGATCAGTCAGAAAACCCTTCCTTTCTTCCATAACCACGCAGTAGTATTTAAAGTCTTTAAATGACTATATCCTTCACTTTTCTAGAACCACGAGAATTCATTATTGCAACCTTCGAAGTTATTTCTTATCGGTTTTAACGGTGACGTGTAAGCGAATTTTTACGAAGTAAAACATAGGTTCAGAAAGCACTTGTAATATGAAAATCATAAATGAATGAACGCAGGATTTCATAAATAATGAAAATAACGTATGTACGAAGCGCAGACGTAATAACCAACAGAAAACTGTCACTTGTAAACTGTTCATCGAGTAAGGCTTAGTTCATTGTTAGAGCTGATTTACACTCACTGTTCTCTCTAGTGTCAAGTCCCGTATCATAGATCATAGACATATAAACCAGAGGGCTTGAAAAATGACGTTGGAAAAAGCCATACAATCCTTTCACAATTCCTTTATCCCAGTCCATAAGTTAATATTCAAGAACTACATTCACAGACACACAACGCACATAAAAATGCCTGTCGAAATTTGTTGATTCACGAACAGTTGACTGGGAGCTTTTATGAGGCTCAAGAAAAGTTAGTTTTCGAGCTGGTGACGTGTGATTGATTGCGGTCAGGGGGGCGTGAACTTCGACCTCGGCCAGGCTGAGAGCCTAGTATGTACAAAATGGTGGCCACCGCTTACTCCTCTAACTGATAATTGGCGACTCAGCGGGTTATCTCAGGCATTGAACACCTTTGGGAATTCACTTTCGCTACGCTTTCTCTGAAATCACACGTGCATCCTTGGGTGCGCGTGAACCTGGTGAGCAAAAAGAGTCATAACCTTCGGGATTTAGGGATACTTAGGTGTCGGGCAGAAAGGAGACAGACTTATAAGGCAAAGATCTTCGGAGATGTGAATCGTGCTCTTTTGCAAAGAACAGTAGGGAGAGAGCAGAGGATGTCTGCATTACGTTTAAGATAAAAACGTTTCGGCCTAACAAAAACAACTTGTCCTCTGAACGGATCATTGAAATTGGACTTATTTGCCTAAACCTTTGTCACCATTGCGCTATTAATAAAGGAAGTACTTAAACGTATGAATGAATAACGCTCATAAAAACGTTGCTATTGCCAAAACAATAGGCAGGCATATATAATCACTATCACTCATAACCAATAATGATAATTACTGTACCATCAGAAAAGCAAGTTCCCATGATTTCCCGAGCGAATGACGATAGTTCCGTTAACACGTTTAGGAAAAATCTATTAAGGAATCCATGGAAAAAAGGTAGAGAGAGAGAGAGAGAGACCCGCTCGTCATTCACAACTTCCGGCCCATAGGAACGCACTAAGTAAACAAAGACTCCGAAGGAGACACAGAAAATCAGAATAAAGACGATGCAGTGGAATGAGTGGGAGGATCCCACACTCCGCCCTACCAACATCCGCTCAACTGACAGTCAGTCTCTCTCTCTCTCTCTCTCTCTCTCTCTCTCTCTCTCTCTCTCTCTCTCTCTCTCTCTCTTTATCTTATAGTATGTTTGTGCTCACCCAAGCTTTTTGTTATGAATCTGACCGTGGGTAGCACTAGTGGAAAGAGAGAGAGAGAGAGAGAGAGAGAGAGAGAGAGAGAGAGAGAGAGACTGTCAGTAGATGTGATATACATCCGTTACTATGCAACGTATTTTTCCAAGAGATAAGTTCAAGGAAGTTCTCGCCGTTGAAACGACCGAGAAAAATAATTGTAGTTCATACTTATTTCAGGTAACTCGTAATAATGATCATATTCCAAGATTCTGAATCTCTTCAATCGACCACTGCAATGAGTCCCTATATAGGGTTGTGACATCAGTGCACCTCACGCGGTGCACTGTAGGCATTATTTTAAGATTCTTTGCAGCATCCCTTCGGACTGCATTTCATGTGTATTGGAATGTAGTAACGTTTCGGATAGAACCGTCAAAAAAAAAAAAAAACGTTTTACGCCTTCTACACATAATTTCATTCAATTTTCTTTAAATTGCTAAGGAACCTCGATAACATGTTTGTTAACAATCTTTATACTGAAAGTAGTGAAAACGTATTTTTTTTTTTACTCTCTGCGCATATTAAGTTAAAGTTTATCTCATACGGGAAAAGGGACAACTCAAGTTTATTCCCTACTGGAAAAGGACAATTCAAGACTATTTCATACTGGAAAAGGGACAATTCAAGTTTATTTCATACTGGAAAAGGGACAACTCGAGTTTATTTCGTACTGGAAAACGGATAACTTATGTTTATTTCGTACTGGAAAAGGGACAACTAAGTTTGTCTCATACTGGAATAGGGACAAGTAAGTTTATTTCATACTGAAAGGGACAACTTTAGTTTATTTCGCACTGGAAAAGGGAAAATTAAGTTTATCTCATACTGGAAGAGAGACAACTCAAGTTTATTTCGTACTGGAAAAGGGACAACTTAAGTTTATTTCGTACTGGAAAAGTGACAACTTAAGTTTATTTCGTACTGGAAAAGGGACAACCCAAGTTTATTTCATACTGGAAAAGGGACAATTCAAATTTATTTCACACTGGAAAAGGGGCAACTCAAGTTTATTTTGTACTGGAAAAAGGACAACTCAAGTTTATTTCGTACTGGAAAAGGAACAACTCAAGTTTATTCCATACTGGAAAAGGGACAACTCAAGTTTATTTCGTACTGGAAAAGGGAGAAATTAAGTCTATTTCGTACTGGAAAAGGGACAACTTAAGTTTATTTCGTACTGGAAAAAGGACAACTGAGGTATATTTCGTACTGGAAAAGGGACAACTAAGTTTATCCCATACTGGAAAAGGGACAACTCAAGTTTATTTCGTACTGGAAAAGGGACAACTAAGTTTATCCCATACTGGAAAAGGGAGACAACTAAGTATTTATCGTACTGAAAAAGGGAAGTTTTACTAACAAAAAGGTAACTGTTTATCCCATACTGGAAAAGGGACGACTATAGTTTATTTCATACTGGAAAACGGACAACTTGCAAATCCCAGGTAATAAGATCATTGCAATTCAGAGGAGCGAAACCTCAGTGGTGGAAACAGAGGCATCCTTGACCGAAGGAAAGATGTTATACCGAGAGGCTCCTTCGTTCTTTCGCTCTTCGGGGTTTCGGTTGCCAGGAGAGCCGCCAAATATGGAAGGCGCCAAGCTCCTGACGATGATGACTCTCTGACCTCAATTGTCCTCTCCATCATGTAGCGAGGGTATCTTCATCAACTCCGCTTCTTTCTAGCTGGCTTTCTCTTGGGACTTCTTTTTTATGGATGTTTCTGAAAAATAACTTGAGAGATTTAGAGGTAGGAATATAATTTTTTACCAAATCAGTCGAAAGGACTTTTGGTCCTTCTCTTAGTTCTTTTTTCAAGGATGTTTGTGATAAATAGATGAAGGGATTTAGAAGTAGAATGGTGATGAAGAATAGGCAAAATTATATATATATATATATATAAAATCAACCGTAAGTGGTCTTGATCCAGGATTCTACGTATTTTCTTGCCCCCCAAAAGGTATCTTGAAAATTACGATGCCCTTTATTAACGTTAGGTTGAATTGTCATAACGTGAGTAAGAAAATGTCTTTTTCTTATAGCGCGTAGTTTTACGACGAGAAAACTTACTACGGAGAATGTAAAATTCAGTTATTTTCATTTCTTTCCTCATCGTAGAATATGACCTATAATAATCGTAATGAAGAAATGGAATTACTCGTGATTTTCTTATAGAGAACTGATTTTCAGAAAATATCTTTAATAACTCTTCAGAGTATTTTTCAGTATGAGCCTTAACCCAAACGCTGGTGGAAACAATCTTGCAGCATGGTGTACAAAAGGTTAATGATATGTTGAACAGACATTCCACAAGAATCAAATGAAATGAATTTCCTATTATTTTACCATGATGAACATTTTGCAACAATGGTATCTAATACAACTGACATGGATTATCAAGTATTTGTATATGTATGTATATGTGTATATATATACATGCATGTATGTGTGTGGTGCTGTGTGATATATATGTATATATGTATATCTATATATATATATATATAGTATATATATATATATATATATATATATATATATATATACATTATATATAGATATATACAGATATATATATATATATATATATATATATATATGTGTGTGTGTATATGTATGTATGTATATGTGTGGTGCTTGTATATATATACGAACGTGTGTGTCCATGTTTTGTTACTATTGTTGTTGTTGTTGTGAGGCCGTTGGAAACAGAATGAAAGCTTACAAAAATTTCTTACTTTTGGTGAGGAAAAATTATCCGTCCATGCATCAAACTTAACTAGAGCCTGATGGAACAGCTCTTGTGTTCCAGGGTTTCGAAAACTCCAGCAAGCAAGTATCGACATCCCTTTTAAACTGAAAGTAACAGGAAGCTGCTGGTTTTAGGAGCCTCCTTTCCTCTCTCCTCGCCTGCCCCAAACACCTGCCCCGGGGAGGAAGAAGAGGGCGGAAGAATAAAGTGGAGTGGAATGAGAAGAAGAAGAAAGCTTTCTGGAAGTAGATAAATGGTGATAATGATGGTGACGATACGCGAAAGGAAGAGGGAGGGAAGGAAGGAACAGGAAAGAGGGATACAAGACAGGATAATGAATTTTGGTAGGAAGGAATTTCAACGCAGGACAAATAGCTATCCCAGGAATTGCTGTTAAAGTGAACTGTTACTAAATATAGTCAAGTGACTTGGCCGATGTGTATTTATGTACTTTATTACGTCAATACAGTAGCATAAATTTGGGAAACGACCATTCAGTTTTACATTTACACTCATTAAAACTATATATACTATATGATATATATATATATATATATATATATCATATATATATATATATATACTATATATA